>NC_133770.1:274149521-274206710 GCF_003597395.2 Chelonoidis abingdonii
CCTGTGGCTGACTTCTTCACTGAGCTTAATGGAATTCTCAGGACAAGGTATCTTTATGCCACACTCTAATGTTTACTCAGGCTTGGACTTATGTTAACACGTCAGTTATCTACTGTGTTTTTCCAAATTATGTCCGGCGTGTTTTCATACTCTAGGATGTTAGATAGATAGTGTGTGACAGTTTCAAAAGTCACCCAGCACTGTATCATGAGAAGAAGAGGGATGAGATTTTGGGGACAAGGGGTGGGGTGGAGGAGGCCTGCACCACGGGGGGGTTCTTCTCGACAGGAACTGTTTATAACCTGGAACCATACCGCTCCCAAACCCCAAGCAAGCTCACGGACCATGAAGCTGGAGAGGCACCTTCGTACATGGTTTAAAACAAGTGTGTTTAATGACTCTATTATGTTGGTTGGGATCATTCGGCCAGTACAGCCCTCCTTTTTGAAACAGGTCTTGGTAGGGAAAGGAGGGTGGCGCGTTTGGAACCATTCCCAAATGGTTATGAAGGTTGAAGAAGCGGTCTGGGTGCTGAAGCTGTTTGTTGCCATGCGCCCTGCATGTGTGATCTCTACACCAAACTGGCAGCCCTCAATAATAGGGGCACTTGTACGAGCACATGTGCTATGTAATGTTAACAAAGCATGGTTCACATGAAGAGGGTAACCCATTGTTCCTAAATGTGATTTTAAACACTACTCTCCTTTATTTTCCTCCCGCACGCTGCAATGATTCACGCTCCACCCAGTTATCTCCGTCCCAAAGAAAGGCTAGGCAGATTTATAGAACAAAGGCGAAAAAACCACACTCCATAGAACCATGTATCTGAGCAACATGCACTTTCTCTGCACTGGAGGTCAGAGTCGGGCAAACAATGTCAGAGTGCGGGGGGGACGGTGGGACAGGAGGGAGAGCGAGATGAGAGGTGGCAAAGCAAGATGATAAGTGGTGGCAGTACGATCGCAGCAGAAGGCCAGGAATGCAATGCTTTTGGAGGCCGCTACATGGGGGATCAAATTGATACGCTCTGGCATCTTATGGTGGCCAGCTTCAGGAAAGCGCACAAGGAGCACAGAGTCGTACATGCAGCCCCATGTGTAACTGTCCCGCCACAAGTCTCACATACGCCTACACCTCACCCAGACACCCACAAAGAATGCGGGAGAAGGAGGCCTCTGGGCACAAATCAATTACCCACTCCAGAGGACTGCCCAAGCAACAGAGCAGAAGCTGGGCATTGCAAATAAAGTGTGTAAGATGTATACTGTGGCCTTGTCCATGCCTTCCTCCCCTCATACCACAACCCCACTGATGTTTCCTCCCTCCCGCCACCCTTCCCGGATACCTTGGCAGTTATCCCTATTTTGTGTCCGCCATGACTAACTCAAAGAATGTCAAGATTATG
The DNA here is from genome assembly GCF_003597395.2 of Chelonoidis abingdonii. Classification (NCBI taxonomy): domain Eukaryota; kingdom Metazoa; phylum Chordata; order Testudines; family Testudinidae; genus Chelonoidis; species Chelonoidis abingdonii. The sequence continues at coordinate 274,150,927 of NC_133770.1, forward strand.
AAAATATAACAAATAAATAGACTTTATATTGCCGATGCATGCACGTGATCGAAGGATGTGGAGAGGTCAGTTTGCTCTACAGGGAAGTAAGAGTGAACCAAGAAGGTGGGTTTTCATCAACGGGAAAAACAAACAGAACATGTCCACACCGTAGCCTGGCCAGTCATGAACTGAGTTTTCAAAGCTTCTTGATGCGCAGGGCTCCCGCGTAGCTCACTTCTAACTGAGCCCCTGGTGGTCTGGCTGTGCGTAAATCAGTGAGCCAGGCAATTTGTACCTTAACCTCTCACTCCTCCATTATTCTGTCTCCCTACTCTCACAGCCCGTATGTGAGCACATGCAGCAAGCAATAGACAAAGGTGGAATATCCTTGGGTTTCGCTGTTAGCGTGCTAATCGAGTCAATAAACTGCACCGGTGTGCTAAATAAACATCTAAAATGCATATTCTCCCACCATTCTGCCAACTTGCTCAGCCTAATAAATCGAAACAGAGACTTCCTTCCAACTAACTTGTCGGGGTGCCTGTGGTATAAAGCTTCAATGGCCATGGACATAAAGGGCTAAAGGACACTGGTGTCGCCCAGGATACACTAAACTTTCAGTATCTCAACAGTTATTTCTTTGGTCTTGGGAAGTAAGTCCTTTCCTCAGACTGTTCAACCCACAGACAGAGTTCCTGAAGATGCGAGCGTCATGTATCTTTCTGCATCCTATTGAATGTCAGTGAAGATCAGTCCCCTTGTGAATCATCAGTGCGTAAGCAGCACCATTGCAAAAGTATCCAAACGAGCTTATTTACCCTGGCTGCCAAGGTGTCCGGTTCCAAGATGGGGATATGTGTTCCACTAATCGCCCAGCCACTTCAGAGAATCCAATTCTACAGCAAAGCCAGTAACCATCTATGACGCCATGCACATTTACACACAGAGTACCAACTACCCTTGTGATATTGACAGAAGCTCAATGATTGCGTTTGGCTACTTGGATCAGCACGCAAACCGCCACCACAGTATATTTACCCCCCCACTCACTCCAATTGATTCCCGATGGACTGGTAGCTGTCTGGCAACTGCAAGCTTCCAGAGGGCTATCTCCCTCCACTTCTCACGATGAATACGAGCTGCTCTCATCCTGGTATTCTGGTCGCTCTCATCAGGCGGGTTAAAAGCAAGTCACTAAGATTTCCATGAAGTGCCCATACACATGCAAAAGTTTTGCACAGCCTACGGGAATCATACCATAAACTAACTATGGAGTTCCCCACACACACACGTACTTGCTTTCCCTGGAGCCCAGAATCAAGCATCACTGCAGTGACCATGCCCCATTACCATCATGGATGTCCACATTGCCAGGGCGGCCGCATGCTTTGAAAGAAATCGTGTCCATGTCTTCATCACTATCATGATCTACGCTGTCATTGCCTCCTTTGCCTGCCGTTGCAGGCTCTGATGCCTGCACATACCGCAGGGATAATGTGTGAGAGTTCACAATGCCCACGAACAGCAAGTGGTGGGAACTGAGCTTGCCACTGAATGGTATCTGCAGGAGAGCAGGTTGCAGTTGGAAGAGGTGGATGATGAGGCACCTACCCGAGAATAGATATTTATACTGAACATGACAAGAGGACCTGTGAGGTGGATTCATGGCACCAAGGGCGAGCAGAGTTGCAGCAAAGCGGTGGGTGACTGAGGCTCATTTACTCTATTGAGCTCAGTCATCATTTTTCATTGAAGATCTAAGCTCATTACAACACAGGCGAGCAGAAGTTGCAAGCGGAAGCTAATCCCACAGTCCCCCTGCAGTCTCCGAAAAGCATTTACATGTCTTGGGCTGAGCTCCCAGTGCCCTGAAGGGTCAAAAAACTTCTTCCTAGATGGTTCAGAGTATATGTCATCATTTACACGCCTTCCCCCCTTCCCCTGAAACAAAAGGGAAAAAAATCATTTCTCTGCCTTTTTTAATGTCACACTATAACCTTCATGCTGCTGTGACCGCGGATGCTGACAGCGCTGAAACAGCAGAGTCCTCCCCTCCCCGGTGGCAGACAGTGCAAAATGACTGACCATATCCATGTCATCATCATCATACCCATAGAGCGCTCCTGCTGGCTCGGTGAAGGTCGATGGGGCGCTGGGCAAAAATGGAATGACTCTCGGGTCATTCTGGCAGCAACGGTACAAAAAGGCTTGATAACCATCTTCATCATATAGCTGGAGCTGAGCTCCATCAGACCCCCCTTTCATGTCTAATGAAGATTCTGTACTGCCTGGACTATCCATAACAACGGCGAGGCTGTCTTCTCTTTATCTCACTAAAAAGTCCAGTGTTCTTATTCCTGCATTCTTTTTACTAGCAACACACAAATGGGGGACACTCAAGTGCCACAAGAAGCCCAGAGGTTGGGAAGGAGGGAAGGGCTAAGGGCTGGGGGTGAATGTTGCAGCCAGGGCCATCCCCTAGAAGGATCTAATTTCCGAACACGGATCTTTGGGGCTCTGAACGGAGCGGCTGTGCTCTCTGATTCCTCTAGCTATCTTGCTCCAGTCACTCTACCCGGCAGGACTACGACTCTAGTTTTATGTTACAAAAACATAAAGGAAATGACCTAGGCAGTCAGTCCATTATTGTCCTATGCGCCCCTTCAACGACCGCCTAGTGAGCGCCAGACAGTAGCACCATGACAAGCAGCAGACAGTAGCACAAAGGACTGAATAACCATCATTGCAACCAAGATCAATTCCAATTGCCCGAGATGCTTGGTAACCCGTCTCTTTAACCTTCGCAATGAGCGAAAGAATGCTGCTGTGCCACCGCAGTACGCGGCCTGCAGCAGCATTCAGTACCACATATGTTAACAGTGACAAAGGCTAAAGGAGCTGCATGGTTGCCATGCTATGGCGTCCTGCCAGGGCAATCCAGGGAAAAAGGCAGAATGATTGTCTGCCGTTGCTTTCATGGAGGAAAGGATTGGAGTGATGACATTTACCAGAATCACACCGCGACACTGTTTTGCATTGGGATCTCAACCCCAGAATCCAATGGGGGGGAGACTGCGGGAACTATGGGATAGCACGGGGATAGCCCCACATGCAAAGCTCCGAAATTGACGGCTAGCCTCGCAATGGATGCACACATGCCAAATACTCGCGCTTAGCTGTGGCCACTCTCCTACAACGTGCACAATATCAACTTGATAACCCAATTCATAAGCGCCCCCCGACGGCTCAGTAAGGCAGACGAGAGCACCCATGACAGCAGCAGACAGTACAACGGATGAAATAACCTCATCACCAGTTTCCAATTGCGACGTGACTAAGCTGGTACCGTCTCTTACTGCATAGCAAAGGATATGCTGCTGTGTCATGCGTACCGCGGCGCAGCAGCTTCAGTACACATTGATGTAACAGTGAAAGGAGGCTAAGGCTTGCATGGTTGCATGCTTATGGCTGCTGCCAGGGCAATCCAGGGAAAACGGGCACGAATATTGTCTCCGTGTTTCATGGAAGGAAAGGATTGAGTGATGAATCCTACCAGAACTAACCCGCGACACTGTTGCATTGGGACTAACTCCAGAACCATGGGGGAATCGCGGCGAACTATGGATAGCACGGATAGCCCACATGCAAGCCCGAAATTGACGCAGCCTCGTAATGGATGCACACTGCGAAAATAATGCGCTAGTGGGCAGCAACTCAACTTTATAACAACAACAACCCCACCCGTTGCTTCCCTCCTCTCCCAACCCTCCTGGGCTACCGTGGCAGTGTCCCCCCATTTGTGTGTTGAAGTAATAAAGAATGCAGGAATAAGAAACACTGACTTTTTAGTGAGATAAAATGAGGAAGAGGCAGCCTCCCGCTGTTATGATAGTCCAGGCAGTACAGAATCTTCATTAGACATGAAAGGGGGGGTCTGATGGAGCTCAGCCTCCAGCTACTATGATGAAGATGGTTATCAAGCCTTTTGTACCGTCTGCCAGGAATGACCGAGAGTCATTCCCATTTTTGCCCAGGCGCCCCCATCCGACCTCACCGAGGCCAGCCAGGAGCGCTCATGGGATGATGATGATGACAATGGATATCAGTCATTTTGCACTGTCTGCCACCGGGGAGGGGAGGGGACGCTGCTGTTCAGCGCTGCAGCATCCCGTCTACCAGCAGCATGAAGTAGATATAGTGTGACATTAAAAAAGGCGAGAAATGATTTTTTTCCCTTTTGTTTCAGGGGAAGGGGGGAAGGGGGTAAATTGATGACATATACTCTGAACCATCTAGGAAAATGTTTTTGACCCTTCAGGCACTGGGAGCTCAGCCAAGAATGTAAATGCTTTTCGGAGACTGCAGGGACTGTGGGATAGCTTCCGCTGCAACTCTGCTCTCCTGCTGTTGTAAATGAGCTTAGTCTCAATTGAACAAATGATGACTGAGCTCAATAGAGTAAATGAGCTCAGTCACCCACCGCTTCTGCTGCAACTCTGCTCGCCTGGTGCCATGAATCCACCTCACAGGTCCTCTTGTCATTCAGTATAAATATCTATTCTCGTGGCATCCATCATCATCCACCTCTTCCACTGCAACCCTGCTCTCCTGCAGATACCATACCATGGCAAGCTCAGCTCACCACTGCTGTTGTGGGCATTGTGAACTCCTCACACATTATCCTGCAGTATGTGCAGCATCAGAGCCTGCAAAGGCAGGCAAGGAGGCAATGACAGCGTGATCATGATAGTGATGAAGACATGGACACAGATTTCTCTCAAAGCATGGGCCCTGGCAATGTGGACATCATGATGGTAATGGGGCAGGTTCATGCCGTGGAATGCTGATTCTGGGCCCGGGAAACAAGTACAGGTTGGTGGGACCCCATAGTGTTGGGATGATTCCCAGTGGCTGCAAAACTTTTGCATGTGTAAGGGCACTTTCATGGAAATTTGTGACTTGCTTTCCCTGCCCTGAAACACCAGAATACCAAGATGAGAGCAGCCCTCACAGTTGAGAAGTGAGTGGAGATAGCCCTCTGGAAGCTTGCAGTGCCAGACAGCTACCAGTCCATCGGGAATCAATTTGGAGTGGGTAAATATACTGTGGGGGCTGCTCTGATCCAAGTAGCCAACGCAATCATTGAGCTTCTGCTATCAAGGGTAGTGACTCTGGGAAATGTGCAGGTCATAGTGGATGGCTTTGCTGCAATGGGATTCTCTAAGTGTGGTGGGGCGATAGATGGAACACATATCCCCATCTTGGAACCGGACCACCTTGGCAGCCAGTAAATAAGCTGTTAGGGATACTTTTCAATGGTGCTGCAAGCACTGATGAATCACAAGGGACGTTTCACTGACATCAATATGGGATGGCCAGGAAAGATACATGACGCTCGCATCTTCAGGAACTCTGGTCTGTTTGAACAGCTGCAGGAAAGGACTTACTTCCCAGACCAAAAAATAACTGTTGGAGATACTGAAATGCTTATAGTTATCCTTGGGGACCCAGCCTACCCTTTAATGCCATGGCTCATGAAGCTATACACAGGCACCCAGGACAGTAGTAAGGAGCTGTTCAACTATAGGCTGAGCAAGTGCAGAATGGTGGAGAATATGCATTTAGATGTTTAAAAGCACACTGGTGCAGTTTATTGACTCGATTAGACCTCAGCGAAACCAATATTCCAATTGCTATTGCTGCTTGCTATGTGCTCCACAATATCTGTGAGAGTAAGGGGGAGACGATAATGGAGGAGTGAGAGGTTAAGGCAAATTGCCTGGCCACTGATTACGCACAGCCAGACACCAAGGCAATTAGAAGAGCACAGCTGGGAGCCCTGCGCATCAGAGAAGCTTTGAAAACCAGTTTCATGACTGGCCAGGCTACGGTGTGACAGTTCTGTTTGTTTCTCCTTGATGAAAACCCACCTTCTTGGTTCACTCTACTTCCCTGTAAGCCAACTGCCCTCCCTCCTTCGATCACTGCTTGCAGAGGCAATAAAGTCATTATTGTTTCAAAATCTTGCATTCTTTATTAATTCATCACACAAATAGGGGGATAACTGCCAAGGTAGCCGGGAAGGGTGGGGGAGGAGGGAAACATCAAGTGGGGTGGTGGATGAGGGGAGGAAGGCATGACAAGGCCACACTACACTTCAAAACTTATTGAATGCCAGCCTTCTGTTGCTTGGGCAGTCCTCTGGAGTGGAGTAATTGGGTGCCCAGAGGCCCTTCTCCCCGCATTCTTGGATGTCTGGGTGAGGAGGCTATGGAACTTGGGCGGACAGTTACACAGGGGCTGCAGTGACGATCTGTGCTCCTGCTGCCTTTCCTGAAGCTCCACCAGATGCCAGAGCGTATCAATTTGATCCCCCAGTAGCCTCAGCATTGCATCCTGCCTTCTCTCATCGTACTGCCACCACTTATCATCTTGCTTTTGCCACCTCTCATCTCGCTCATCCCTCCTGTCCTCACGTTCATTTTCTGCCTTCCTGGACTCTGACATTGTTTGCCTCCATGTATTCTGCTGAGCTCTTTCAGTGCAGGAGAACTGCATGAGCTCAGAACATTTCATTGTGAGTGTGGTTTTTTCGCCTTCTTATCTGCACTAGCCTCTGGGACGGAGATAACTGGGGGAGCGTTGAAACATTTGCAGCTGCGGGAGGAAAATAAAGGGAGAGTAGTGTTTAAAAATCACATTTTAGAGAACAATGGGTACACTCTTTCATGGTGAACCATGTTGTTAACATTACATAGCACATGTGCTTTCGGTACAAGGTCTCTTTTTGCCTCTTATATTGAGGGCCTGCCAGTTTGGTGTGAGAGATCACACATGCAGGGCTGGGCAACAGAATTCAGCTTGCAGGCACCCATTGTAAGCCAGTCTTTTGGCTTCTTCAACCTTCATAACATTTGGGAATGGTTTCAAACAGCAGCACCCTCCTTTCCCATACCAAGCACCTGTTGGGTTGTCCATTTAAAAGGAGGGGCTGTACTGGCCATGAATGCATCCCAAGCGTTCAGGACAAATTAATCATTAAACACACTTGTTTTTAAACCATGCATTATATTTACAAAGGTGCCTTCTCCAGCTTCATGGTCCGTGAGCTTGCCTTGGGAGGGTTGGGAGGGTATTGGTTCCAGGGTTATAAACAGTTCCTGGCTGTCGAGAAGAATGGTTTCTTCACTTGCGTGCTGTGTGCTCAGGCCTCCTCCACCCTTCATCTTCCTTGTCCCCAAAATCCTCATCCCTCTTCTTCTTCATTGAGTACAGTCTGGGTGACTTTTGAAATTGTTTGGTTCTATCTATCTATCTATCTATCTAACATCTAGAGTATGAAAACAGCTGTCCTGTTGAGACTTATGTAATTTTGGGAAAAACACAGGTAGATAACTGGAGGGGTTAACATTAAGTTCCAATAGTACCTGAGGTAAGACATTAGAGTGTGGGCATAAAGATACCTTGTCCTTGAAGAATTCCATTAAGACTCAGAGGGAAGAAGTCAGCCATCAAGGGTCCAATTTCCCTAACCCTGAGGACCAAAGTGATAGTTACTAAGAAAGCTGTCTTCATAGATGAGTGAAGCAAGGAACAGATTGTCATTGGTTCAAATGGAGGTTTCATGTGAGTACCAGGCTGAGGTCCCAGACTGGAGTGGGGTCCTTAATCTGGGTGTACATTTTCCTCAAAGTTTTAAATAAATCTTGAAGACATAGAACAAGCAAATATTCAAAAACCTTCTACTGGAGGATGAAAGGCTAATTCTGTAGCCAAGTCAATATTAATTGAGATAATTGATAACCCTGATTTCTTTAGGCCCAATAGGTAGTTTCTGAGAACAAAGAAGATTCAGGCAGAAGTCGCTGGAATTCACACCAATGGTTGAATCTCTTTCATTTCTACAGGTAAGTTATTCGGGTTGATTCCCTTCCCCTGCTCAGTAACACTTGTTGCACTTTTGCCAGGCAGGTAGATTCTAACCCTGCAAACTATTGAGGAACCAATCCCTGAGGTGGAGAAATTGCTGGAAATCATCAGCCATGGATAGTGGTATAGACATGACTGCCTCATCTGGAGATGAGGATGACAGAGGAGTTTGAGGGATACCTCTTTTTCTTTCCTAGCTTCCTGTTCCTTAAATGTCTCTTCATGTGTGGAGGGCTGGTTGTGGAGGAGAGAACTGGAAAACTCTACCTCCTGATGTAATAGCACTGGTGGTCTGGTAAATTGCATCCAACAACCAGCCCAGGGATCCCAGTATGGACATTGGGTACCCCATGCGGGGGAAGGGGTGTCATCCCATGTCAGTCCCATCACCCTTGTTGTTGTGCACAAAGATCTTCCCTGTTACTGTCAAAGAACAGGTTCCTATGTGGATGGATAGGAGAACCCTGAACTGAGATGGAAGAGACTGACTGGAGGTTTCCTTCATCCTCCTCAATATCCTTCAATGGAGACAGACACCAGCAGAAAAGGATGGAGAGCCCTGCAATAATGGAAAACAATTGGTACTCCAGAGATCAGGGTCTCGGTACCGAGAGGCACTCAGTACTCATGAGCAGTGGATACTCTGGTTCATCTGCCACAGATAAGAGGCAACTAAGCAGGGATATGATAGAGGTCTATAAAATCATGAGTGATGTAGAGAAAGTAAATAAGGAAGTTTTATTTACTCCTTCTCATAATACAAGAACAAAGGGACACTAAATGAAATTAATAGGTAGCAGGTTTAAAACAAACACAAGAAAGTATTTTTCACGCAACGCACTGTCAACCTCTGGGACCCCTTGCCAGAGGGTGTTGTGAAGGCCAATACTATAATGGGGTTCAAAAGCGAGCTAGATAGATTCATGGAAGATAGGTCCATCAATAGCTATTAGCCAAGATGGGCAGGAATGATGTCCCTAGCCTGTTTGCCAGGAGCTGGGACTGGGTGACAGCATGGATCACTTGATAACCTGTCTGTTCATTCCCTTTGGGGCACCTGCCATTGGCCACTGTCAGAAGACAGGGTACTGGGCTTGATGGATCTTAGGTCTGACCCAGTATCGCTGTTCTTATGTTCTTATAAGTCCTTTGAGAACCAGAATTCCTGTGGTACCGAACGGAGGATTGGTACCCATGTGGTAGTCAAAGTTGATGGTACCGATGATTTAGAGCATATGGAAGTAAATGCAGATGGTATCTGGTTCTTCAGTCTGCATGGAAATGAGGGTCTCACTGGGGAAGTACTGATGACAGAGCTTTGCTCAATGGCACTGGTCTGGAGGAGTGCTTATTCTTGGCCGTCATCTCTCCTGTAGACAGTAACAGGGCCATGTCAGAGTGCTCTAAGACTTAGTGATCCAAGACTTTCCAAGTCTTTTGCCTTGTCATGGGGTGCTCTATTCACTGCTGGCAACCCTTCTGACCTCATTTTGAGATTAGCTGTGCCAGTCTGACATCCCTTTCCGTGGTTGCACTCCATCATTCTCTCAGTCATGCTTTCTTAGGACTTAACTGCTCCTGCTTCACACCTCTGGCCAGTCACTATGGTTTTCCTCTTCTAAGGAGGCCGCGTGCATCAAAGTCTCTTGGGAAATACTGTCCCAGGCAGTCTTCCCTTTTGTTGTCCCTTAAAGGTGACACTTCCCCATGGTTGGTAGGGGAACCCAGGTCTGTCCTATGTACTGGGTTCCAGCCTAGGGACCCTACAACAAACAGTCAAAGTCTGCATAGCCCTAAACCTTACTGCTGTATCCCTGGGCTACTTCCAACCTTGCCTTCTCTCACCCTGAGAGTGAATGCAACTTCTCTCTCTGCAGTTGCCTTAGACTATCAGTTACTGGGCTTTACACAGGCCTCACCTGTTCCTGTCTAGCTGAGTTTCCTCTTTAATTAACCCTCATCACTCCCTGGATCCTCATCCAGGTGCAGCCTGTGGTTATTTGGCCCAGAGAGCCACCTTAAACCCTTCAGTCCTTGCGTGGGGTGGAACCCTATCATACACCTCTACAGTATTGAGCAAGGTGGTCAAGGCTTCTGACACTGCAGTATTTTGGGAGCTGGTTCCTTATTAAGGGAATCCAAGCTCCTCTTCTTTCAAGCCTTCTCTAAGGCCTCCATAGTCTTCCGCTTCTGAGGAGAGACCTGCACCAAGGTCAAAGGAGTGCTTGATCTGCCCAGAAACAGATGTATGGCGAGGTTTCTTAACTGGATTCTGAAGTAGTTCGAAGGGAATGTTCGATCACCAGCACCCTCCATTTAATCTGCCCATTCTTCTTGTTCTGGATTTGAGGGCCAAGCAGAAGTTGCACCTTTGGGTGACATGGGACTCTCTGAAGCAGTGGACACACTTGGAGTGACTATCACTAATAGGGATAGCCTCCTGACAAAAGAACTTGTGTTTGAAACCTGGAGAGCCAGGCATGCCTGCCAGGAAAGTAAGGGTCTCTGGAGGAAGGGGAGGGAAAGGAACAAAATAAATCCTCTCACAACTTGTATGTACTATCTATTACTCTCTACTAACAGCTCACTAACACTAAACTAATACTGACCTAATCGTAGGTGCGGGAACTAGGGGTGCAGCTTTTGCTGCTGGCCCCAATCCCAGCTGCTGGCCCGGAGTCCCATCTGCCGGCCCCGCGCCCAGGGTCCTGGCTTTGCTGCTGGCCCCAGTCCCAGCTGCTGGCCTAGGGTCCTGGCTGCCTTATCATCCAATGCAATAGAAATGTACTAGTGATGGTGCAATTTCAGATTTTGGTTGGAAAGAGAGCACTGATTACCTGGCTGGTGGACCATCAGTATGTGCCAACAAAAATAACTCTTCTGAAACACAAAAATTACACTTTCGAAAGGCCTTTTCAAGTGCTTGTTCAAGTCACACAGCAGAAACCTGGGATGCTTCTGGAAATGTCAATTCAACCCATTGCTGGACAAATGGCTACTGGCAAAAGCAGTATTTTTTATAAGTATTAAATGGAGCAAAGGTATTGAGCATTGTACACTCTGTATTCACATTTTCCACTGCATTGGTGTTGTCAGGTGTCCAGCTGCAAACCTAGCACAAAAATAATTTGCTTTGGTTAGTCAGTCTTTCCAGTCAACAACCACAGCAACCAGTACACAGTCTTTGGAACAAATGAGCACTCTCACTGGGGTGATCAAGCAGTCAGCTCTACCCTGGCCATGTTAAAATGTACTGAATTCTTCAGGATAGAATTGTTCTGATAGATATCATAGTTATCCTACTGGAGAGAATCATAGCTGCAGGTTCAGGGGAGCAATTTCTTTTTTTTTCCCAGAATTTCTGGTTTGCGAGAAATTTCAAAATTGTGAAATTTCTTGCGAATTGGAAATCCTGTTTCAGTTAGTTCTAGTATTTTGATAGCTGGACAACTTTTGTTTAAAATAATTTTATGTGATACACATATATATGTTGTGACATTATCTGATTAAAATATGACCATATTGATCATTGTTGCAACCACTTTTATATATTTGCAGCAAATATTGTACAAAGGTTGTCGAGTGTGGTGTTTACAAAAAGGTTGTGATTTTCTGGTTATGATTATGCTATCTGTATGCATGTGTATTTTTGTATGTGAAGTTTAAGTATTGGCTCTATACTTGGATTTCAAATGTTTGCTCCTGGGGTAACGCCCAAAAGGTAACACCCAGCACATCTTGAAGGGAATATTTAAATTAATGGCTCATCAAGAAATTCTTGGTTGACAATGGACCATGAGAGACTCTCACCTACACTGAGTGGACGGTCATATAAACATGCTATCTGGAGTGTAGGTAATGGCTTTGTGCAATGACTGAGGGAAATTGGGCATGAACAGGTGATTTGTCCATATGACTCCAAGCTCCATCTTGTTGCTGTTATTTTCCACAGTAAGAAAAATGGGCTGCCCTCCACATGGCAAAAGCTATAAAAAGCCCTGGAAACACCTCCACTTTGTCTTGAATCCTGCATCTTACTTCTGGAAGAACCTTGCTACAAACTGAAGCTCTGGACAAAGGACTGAATGCCCCATCCAAGCTGTGGATGTACTCCAAAGACTTGACTTAAGCCAGCAGTTTATTTCATCACTACTACAAGCCTGATGTCATTACTGTATGTAATTGATTCCTTTAACCAATTTTAACTCTCACCTTTCTCTCTTTTTCTTTCTTTCTGGTTGTAAAGAATCACTCATCTCTGAATCCATTTTTTTGATGGTGATATAAGAACTGGAATGCCTGAGTAAACTGCCTTTATGTTTTCTTGTTAGCCAGTGTGGTGAAATAGGAGTTTACTTTTGTGGCTGGTTTGGTATATCTTATTAAAGAATAACCATCGGTTTTGCGTTGTGTTTCCCCTATTTCTCAGCAGTTCAGCCTGAATTTGGCATCCTCATTTGTGAAACACTAAGACACGGTTACATATGTAGATAAGAAATACATATGTATGTATTTCTATAGTGAGGCAATATGGCCTCTCTCCAAGACTGATGGGGAGAAACCACTCTCCACCCCATGAGTGTGAGAGCTTTAGACTGCTTACTTCTCTGCCCTACCCAGAAGGTCAGAGCCCTGAGAGTGCTTGTTGCTCTGCCCTACCCTGAGAGTTAGAGCCCTCAGACTGCAAATTCCCCTGTGGAGCATTGTACTTCTAGACACAATGTAGTGAGGGGGCATGGTGTCCTTCCTAGACTGATGGGAAGGGGTGGCCACAGACCGCTACAATCAGGAAACTCGTGTCATTTTTTTTAAAAGTCACATTTATGATAAAGCAATGGTTTGCACTAAAGTTTATTTATGATTACTTTCAGCTTTTACATTTGGTGTGAATGGCTTACTTGTGAGCTGTAAAAACTTCCATATAAACTCTTTAAATTAAAAATGAATGGTTGAAATTATCTGTCTCGGGTTTCTTGGGAGTGAGACAAGGCAATGGCTTTGTTTTTCTAAAGAATTTTTTTAAACAATACAAAAATTTTCTTTAGCTCTTCTTAATTTTGATGTTCTTCTCTGATCTCTCTGGTGATTTATCTGTGAATTTCCTAAGGCAGTGGGCATGTTGAGCCCAGGTGTCCACATAGAGGACTAAGATAAATGGCATATGTAATGTTTTTAGTGGAAGTGAGGAAAAAATTCTCAACAAATAATTTATTCATTGAATTTTTCTGTTCAGAAACTGTGAGCAGAACAAACTATTTTCAGATGTATTCATTATTCAGAAGTATTTGTGCATTTCTTCCTGAAATGTAGTTTTGTAACATAGCTCAAGAATGGCTTGTTGTGAATATTTGATAATCCAACACAGGAATTCATACTGTGCTTATTAGTTAAATAAGTATAAATTATTGTACTGTTTCTGTGCCCTGATTGGATGATGGGGTAACCAATCAATTAACAGCATGAACATTCCACTTTTGGAAAACATTCAAGCATGCAGCCTGATATTTGCTATATAAATGGGTATTTGTGCTAATGATGCTCAACTTGTCATGGAAAAGAAACATGAACAGCTCATGGCAAAACAAGGTCAATTCAGAGTAGGCTTTAGAATTTGAATGATGTTTATAAAATATTGTTACTCTATTTGTTCAGATCTAATATTAAGCTAATGAGCAAAAAATGGATTATCCATTTGCAAACTGATTATTTGGACCCAAGTCTGGGATGTAATAGGGTGAAAAGCGCAAGACAAACATGTAGTAATATGGCCGCTGCCCCAAAGAGCTTACAGTATAGGAGAAACAATATAGGTTAGTTCTCAATGCATCAGCAGCTTAACCATTGTCAAGTTTTTTGTAGGCATCATGGCAAAGAAGAGTTTTAAAGAGGGATTTGAAGGAGTATAATGCAGTGGCTCTGCAAATGATTACGGGGAGCTCCTCCCAAGGATGTGGGGCAGCATGGGAGAAAGTACAAAGGTGCTTGTTTGAAAATGTTACAAGTGGGCAGTGATGCCTTGCATCATGAGCTGATTGGAGGTGGAAGCAACATCTCAGCAGTGTCTGAGTGCTGACACGTAGCCAGGGACAGTGCAAGGAAGTTTCGCGCCCTAGGCGAAACTTCCACCTTGCGCCACCCCCCACCCAGCTAACCCCGTCCCCCCATGGTAACTAACTCAGCCCCCCACCCGGGGAGCCCCCCTCCATGGCAGCTAACCCCACCAGGGAAGCCTCCCACCTGTGGCAGCTAACCCTGCCTGGGGAGCTCCCCCCTGCAGCAGCTAACCCTGCCTGGGAAGCCCGCCCCAGCTCACCTCGGCTCTGCCTCCTCCGCTGAGCACGACGTTGTCGCTCTTATTCTCCTCACCTCCCAGGCTTGCGGCGACAATTGGAGAAGGCTTAGAGCAGGGGCTGTGTGCTCAGCGGAGGAGGCAGAGTGGAGGTGATCTGAGGCGGGGAGCAGTTTTCCTGTGCGCCCTGGCCCGTTACTGCGGGCGGCCCTCCCCGCTCCCCCACGCCCCAGCTCACTTCCCCTCCACCTCCTTGCCTGAGAGGGGTTTTAGGCGCCCTCAACCACTAGGCACCCTAGGCGGCCACCTAGTTTGCCTAAGTGGTTGCACCGGCCCTGCATATAGCATGTGATGGGCTATTAAAGCTTTGAAAGTGAAAATGCTATTGGAAAAGGGCAGCCAGTGCTGATACTAGATACTGTAGCAGAGAGCTGACAGAGTTTTGCTCTTTCTACCTTCACTAATCAGTTGAATTGACTCCATGCTCTACCATCTCCAAGGATGATTTGATAGTTATAGTCCCACAGAGCTAATAGAGGCATTTTGCTTATCTGATGCAGTGTTCAAAAATTGTGCCTGAGGCCTCCTAAATCAAATCTGTGGCTACATCTGCACTTTGAGCTGTGGGGTGTGATTCTCAGCTTGCATAGACAGTCCCATGCTAGCACTGTAGTCAGGATAGCTGTTCGGGCTAGCTGCCCAAGGAGGTCTGGGTGGGGATGTATTAGTGGTGTCTAGTCCAAACTGCCACCTGTTCAACCCCAGCTACACTGACATTTTTAGTGCATTAGTTTGAGCAGAACTAGCACAGATACATCTGTGCAAGCTGGGAATCAAAACCCAAGCTCCCAGTGCAGATGTAGCCTATAAATAAATCTATGAAAATTACGCGACAGGCTTAAAAACCATGAAATTAAAAATATATATTTGTTCATTCCATTTGTTGCATTCAGGATACATTCAGATCATGTTTTTTAAAACTTTTATCTGCAATCATGAGAACTAGAAACCTACTTTTTAAAGAACAATGTGATGGTTGCTTTACACCAAAAATCACAATATTCAGGTTATTCCCAGTCCTCAAGGTCCAGTCACTTACCCCAGGTGAATTGTACTCAGATCTCAAGCCAAAGACAACACCTGTAGCCAATCCTGTAATGAAATAACTAAACATTTATACTTAGAAAAAGAAATGAGTTATTTATAAGGTTAAATCAGGTAGCATACACACACAAAGGAGATACCATCTGGGGTTCCGAAGATAATAAAAACTTCTATAATAAGCAATCTCTCTGAGTCCTTTAGAGCTAACCTAGGTAAAACAGTGGGGGTCTTTGCTTATGCTTAGTGATTCTTGACCCTTAAGAGTCTAAACAGCAAAAAGAACCGTGTTTCTCCTTGTCTCAGGAATTTTTATCCCCTTCCCCAGAGTTCAAAGTGATAAAAAACGTATTGGCGCTGTCTCCTGTTTATGTGAGTGGGGATGGCAATCCGGGCAATCAACAAAACCTTTATCCTTTTGATGTTACACAATGGCTCATTTGGTTTTAACGGACCCTTTTATCTGCAGGCTCAGTACTTTTCACTAATTAATGCTTCTTTCCTGTTTGGTGAGTTACACAATTACAGAGTTGACAATGCAAACATTTGCTGTCATTCTGTAATATGGGGTACAGATAAGTGAGACTAATACATGCAGCATCCTGCAAGTTAGTCAGAAGGTCTAGACACTATAACCACATTCTTATCAACTTAACATCTATTTTAACAATGCTAACACACAGGTGAACTAGACTGGTTTCCAGCTATGCATTTGTCTGTGTTCAATGAGGCCCAGGGCCTTGGCATGAGCTGGCACCTTGTCTGCCAGTATCAGATTGTCATCCACAACTGTTATCAGCAGTGATTCTATATCTACTTTTAAATCATTAATGAACATGTTGAATAACATTGGGCCTAGTACTGATTCCCATAAGGCACCCCCCCCACACACATTCTATGATGACCAAATGACAAATACTTTAAAGATCTGTCAGTTAGCTGGCTCTTAATCCATTTAACACGTGCTATTCTGATATTGTATAGTGTTTTTAATCAAAATGTCAAGTGCCTTATAAAAATCTAAGTATATTACATCTATACAATTACTTTTTATCAACCAAATTGGTAATCTCATCAAATAATGAAACGAGAGTTTGTTTAACAAAATCTATTTTCCATAAAATCATGTTGACTGGCATTGGTTATATTCCTATCATTTATTTATTTATTCTCTATTAGCTTTTTATTATTTTGCCTTGAATTGATGTCAGGCTAATGGACCTATTCTTACCTGGGTCATTCTGCATGCCTTCTTTTAATATTGGCACATTAGCGCTCCTTCAGTGTTTTGGAATTTCCCCAATATTGCACGATTTATTAAAATGAAAATCAGTGGGCCAGAGATCTTTTCAGACAACTCTTTTAGGATTCTTGGGTACAAGATATAAGGGTGCACTGATTTTAAATTTTTTCATCTTTAGAAGATGTTCTTTGGCATCCTTAGTTAATAAGGGACTGGAAAGTACTTTATCATCCTCATGTGATACAAGTACATCATGCTATTTCTTTCCAAACAGAACAGAAATATTTACTGAACAATTCTGCTTTTTTCTGCATCATTATTAAAACTTTTACCATCTCCATCTAGTAATAGGCTGGACCATTACTAATATTTCTTTTGTTCATAATATGCTTTTTAAAAAAACTCATTCTTACTCATCCTTAGTCCTCCTAGCCATGGAAGTTCTCAGATGTCTTCAGCATCCGTTATCAATTTTCTGTACTTCATAACCTGTAATTTATAGAGCACTATATATTTCCTCCTTTTTCCATTTATTATATATTGATTTAAAAACAAATTAGTTGCTGTCTTCACTTTGTCACTGAACCAGGATCGGCTTTTAGCCAAACTTTTCTTCTTTCCTGATTGTGGACTCATAGGTTTTTGGCCAGCTAACAGCTTTTCTTAAAGAACTCCCAATTTTCATTCACATTTTTCTTTATCTATTTCTTCCTAATTAATTTTGTTCATAATTTTCCTCATCTTTGACACATTGGCCCTTTTAAAACATTAAATATATATAGTACCAGTTGGGATTGTCCTCTGATAATGCTGAATGTAATCAGGCCATAATCACTGGTCACTTAGCAACTACACCTTCTAGCCTCATACCTCTAAAGAAGTGATGGTGTCTTGTTGCCATCCCACCTTTTTATTCACAGATGCCTACTTATATAAGTTACAACCAGTGATTTTAACATTTCAGTAATGCAACAAATTGATTTATATACTGATTTATTATTTTTTATTTGATCACAGGACCATCAGGATGTATCATTCCCTTGTAGCAGAGGAGTACACATATAAAACTTGATCGATATTTTTTAGCTCAATACAACCCATTGGGTTCTTAGCCCACTTGCTGGCCTTATAAAATCTTCATGAGTAAAATGGACTGCTCTTGCCCCAAGTTTCATGCAGATAAAAGAAATGGTCTCTAAGTTCTTAACCAAGGGTCGGGAACCTATGGCACGCGTGCCAAAGACGGCACGCGAGCCAATTTTTAACTGCATGCTGGAGCCTGCCAGGACTCCAGCATGCCACTAAAAATCCTGCCCAGCCCGGCGTGCTCTCCTCTGCCTCCACTTCCCCCGCGGGGGCAGGGAGCAGAAGCATAGCCGTGCGCACGGGATGGGCAAATGGCCCCACTCTCCCGGCACTGCAAGCCGCGGGGTCCGCGCAGCGGGGCCGAGCGCAGCAAGCTGCCGGCCCCTCCCTGAGCCTTCGGCTGCGCTGCAGGCTCTACGAGTCAGGCTGCCGCCGCTGATCCGCGAGGAGGCAGCACGCTCCCCGCTCAACCGAGGGGGGCTGGGCTACCGCGGAGCCTCTGAGGTGGAAGCTCATTGTAGGGGCCAGGGCTGGGGGGGTGTTGGATAAGGGTGCAGTTAGGGACAGGAGACAAAGCAGGGTGGGTTAGGATGGGCGGGTTAGAGGTGGGGGTTGGAATGGGGCATGGGAGTCCCCAGGGTTTTGAGGGGAGGGGTGAATAGGGTCCAGAGGCAGTCAGGGGACCGGGAGCAAGGAGGGTGGGGGGGGAGTTGGGTGGTGTGTTGGGAGGGTGTCAAGGGGACACCAGGAGTCCGGGAGACACTCGTTTAGTTATATAGATATATTAGATTATAGAGAGAAACCTTCTGAAAACATTAAATGTGTAACCGGCACGCGAAACTTAAATTAGAGTGAAATAAATAACTGCACACCGCTTCTTAAAGGTTGCCGACCCTGTCGTAAGCTTCCTGTCCCAATCTGGACCTTAGCGTCCAAAACTGGTGCTTAGCATGAAGCTCCCAACTATTACCAGCTGATCTGATCTCGCTGCCACCAGTCAGGATTCGGAGTACAATCACTCTCCCGGTCTCCCAACCTTTCTCGGGGGACCCAAGACCAGAAGCTCTGAGTCTACCGGCAAGAAATACTCACTCTCCCTCCCCTCCCTCTCCCACCAGACTTCTCTCTCTGCTGACTATAGAGTGACGTGTAATCTCTTTTTCATCACAATACCAAGAAGGCATGTCTCCTTATTCCCAAAGAGACAAACCCCAAATACAAGGAAACCAGAGATGACCTATCTCTCTTTCCCCTCCCACACAACTCCCTGTGCTGCCGAGCTACCCTCTGTAGATCTAACAAAAGAGAATCCCCTCCCCTGTTCCTTAACCACCACCAGAGAGAAACTCAAACAAGTCTAAAAGAAAACCTTATTAAAAGAAAGAAAGACTCAGATAATATAAACTCTGCATTAAGCTGACATTACGGGCTATTATGCTTATAAGAAAATATGAATAAACAGTCTGATTTAAAGATATTCAATTTGAACATTCCAGCAACTTACACACATGTAAATACAAATATAATATAACCCTATTGCTTTTCCTTTTGTACTCACAACTGGGAACAAAGAGTAGAAAGAAGCTTGGAGATAGAAAAAAAGTCTTCCCTCATAGCCG
Source organism: Chelonoidis abingdonii (assembly GCF_003597395.2). Lineage (NCBI taxonomy): Eukaryota > Metazoa > Chordata > Testudines > Testudinidae > Chelonoidis > Chelonoidis abingdonii. The sequence goes on from NC_133770.1 coordinate 274,170,176, forward strand.
AGAGAACAAAGCCAAACACCCAGAAGTTCCCTCCTGCACTTTGAAAAATCCGGTTTCCTGATTGGTCCTCTGGTCAGGTGTTTGGTTCCCTTTGTTAACCCTTTACAGGTAAAAGAAACATTAACCTTTAGCTATCTGTTTATGACAGACCCCTGTTCTAAACTTTCATTCAAAAGCTGTTGAGGTTGCATGGCAATCTGACTGACAGGTTTTATATTCGCTTTGTGAAAGCTTCACCAACTACCCATGTTTGTTGGCACATCACTTAGTAGAGCTGTAGTCATCAGCTAAACACTATGAAAGGGATATGTGCAGTTTTTCAAAGTCTTTGTTGTAAGCATTGATAGAATATTCAGTGTATGGCATGAAGCTAGATGGATTTCAGTTGCATATATTAAGGGTAGATTCATCTAACTCAAAGGAAGCTTTACAGGAAAGGCTGACAGTTTTAAACCTGAGCTGTACAGTAAGATAGAAATTCAGTTGAGAGATGGTGTCTTACAGCATGTTTTTAAGTGCTATAAGGTAGAGCCATTCTGGGATTCAGTCCAAAAGACATTAAGAGGCTTTGAAGCTAGGAGATAGAAATGAATCCCATTTTGACTTTTATTCAGACACTTTGTGTAACAAAGACAAAAAATTAAACATTTCCTGGGATTATTTCTCATCTATCCTCACCCCATTGTGCAGTCAACAGCTCAGATGTATTGTTATATATCCAAGTTGTTGGCATGGTAATGGGGTTAATCTAGACAGAGATACACCTGGGAAATGTTTTAAATACTCTCTACAAACTAATACCTCACCTATCCTCTTAATTGTAATTTTTCATTAAGACTTCAATTCAAACAAAAGTGCTTTTCCCTTGACCAGACTGTTATTTCGATTGGTGGCACAGAGGGACACCGTCCAAAAGATTTGTACTGTGATGGTACTTCTCCCACATAATGAAGGATCTCAGTCATTCACAAGCAACTCCTATGTGAACTGGAAAAGGGCAGCATTTACACTCTCAGGGGAATCAATCAGTTCTCGCAACCAGTCTGATGTGGCTGCTGAAATACAAAAATAGGAATGAGCTTCTAAGGGCTTGACCTTGAGTTGTGCTAAGTAACCACAACTTCCATTGACAATTATGGGGCACCAGTACCAAATAATCTAGAACTACTGTATGGCTTTAAGATGATGCTCTTAATAAAATCAGATTTTAAAGAAAGACTTAGAAAACTGGAAAAAAATACATGATGTCCTGCTTGGGTCCATTAGCTATCATCACACCAAATATTCTCCTGGGATCATGAATTTTTTTTTACACTGCTAATATTAATCTCAGATAAAAAGTTATAAGAGATACATAACAGAATAATAAACTGGATATGACATCATAGACATCAGAGTGTAAAGGCCACAAGGCCATTGAGATAAAATGACTGGAGTATGTAAAGACCTACTGTCATATCATTTTAAAATTAAAATTGGTTATTCACAAAGAATCCGAGATCAGATTTATTTAAATTGAATGAGCCAAAGGACTCTGATCTAAAATAAATATCTAACTGTGGCTGAATAAGAAAGACTCCAGAGCAGAACTTCAAAAACGATGAGACATCTAGTATATGGAACGCTTTCTCACCTCATATGATGTACATAGTGGGAATTTTGAACTCAAAACTAGGTGAGTTGAAGATATGGGCGAATATAGGTCTTTATAAAGAGTCATAGCTTTTAAATCTATAGAGATTAAAATAAATCTGTGAATCCTCATCTACCATTTCAGCAGTATTCAGTATTTGTACATTAGCCACTACCTAATTCAGAGTGCTAAAAAGAAAACCCACAAAACTTGAACATGCAGTTATGGTGAACACATATGAAATAAGATGATTTCAAATATAAATACAGTTTTAGAAACAGCAGAAGCTGCATGCATGTGTACATTTATGGAAGAAAAGTTAAGAGAAAGATACAAAAAGAGATAGCTCTTGAGAAATGACAGAAAACATTATTATCGGGCACAGCAAATTTTATTTGTTGTACTATACAGGAAAAAATCTTTAGAAGATTAATACCCCTACTGATACCTGCTGGAATGCATGTGAGGAGAAAGGTAGCTCTTTTCATATTTTGTGGAAAAGCCCAGGTGTTCAAAGATACTGGCTTAAAATTAGAGAATCAAATAGGTGACAAACTGCATGCTACTCACAGGTCCTCTCGGGGCTCATTCCAAGTCCACTGAAGTCTATTGACAGTTTAATATTGACTTTTGGTTCAGGACCTCAGTGAATTTACTTGGACTGGCATTAAATAGAGTTGAATATAGTTAGTGTTATATTGTGATAATCCAAAATTTGGTGGCAACCACAGTGCTAATAGCAAATAATTAGAAGGTGGGGCAAATTCTTCTGACATGATATCATAAGATTTGAGAAGCAGTAGTTGTGAAAAAACTGATCTGTCAAAGAAAAAAAACTAGAAAACAAAGACAGAAGACATAAATACTTAGAAATTTAGCTTCTCTGCCTTGTTTGTTCAATAACCTCCAATACACCTGTTGCCAAATCAAAGCATCTTGACCATGTTTTTGAGTATTAACAAATTGGTATAAGGTTGTGAGGGAAAGAACCTTTGTGATTCTCTGTCTTCGCAGAAGCGGTGGACCTTTTATATAAAAAAAATAGAGGAAAAGGAATAGGTTTACTGATTGGTCCTGGACTTTACGCAGAAATGTCAAACGTACAAGGGAATGTTACATCCTGATGGTTCTGTGACCAAATAAATTATTGGAACAAATATAACAGACTTAGTATCAAGGTGACTCACTATCAGTGAAATAATATCAAATGGGCAGGAAGTAACTGCATGTGGAGGAAAGCGAGGCTGAACTATCTTATATTTAATATTATATGAAAGGACAAAAAGGGAGAGAAAGAGAAGATATTTATACTGAGGCCTGGTCTACACTACGCGTTTAAATCAATTTAAAGAGCATTAAATCGATTTAGCGCTGTACCCGTCCACACTACAACGCCCTTTATATCGATATAAAGGGCTCTTTAAATCGATTTCTGTACTCCTCCCCGACGAGAGGAGTAGCGCTAAATTCGATATTAACATATCGGATTACGGTTAGTGTGGACGGAAATCGACGTTATTGGCCTCAGTATCCCACAGTTGCACCACTGACCACTCTGGAACAGCAATCTAGACTCTGAGCCATCTGCCAGTACAGGAAGAAGCCCCAAAGCCCGGCGAACTTTTGATTCATTTCCTGTCTTGGGCCAGCGTGGGACTCTGACAGCTGCACAGGTGACCACCGCAGAGTATCGACTAGGCACGTAACAATGCGTCTCGGGACTCGAAAAAGCGAGCACAAGCCTGGGACGCACAATGAGTACTCGATCTGATCGTCCATATGGGAGAGGATTCATGCTAACAGAACTCCGTTCGAAGACGAAATGAAATATAATTTAAGATTCAAAGTCTATGATCGGGAAAAAGGCCACAGCAGGGACTCCATGCGTCAGAGTAAAGTTCAGGAGCTCAGACAGGCATACCAGAAAACAAAAGCAAAGGGAAGGTTCTTGGTCAGGTTGCGAAACTGCGCTTCTATGCTGAGCTGCAGGCAATTGGGTCTGCGCACAGGTACCCCCCTGGCGTGTTCAGAGTCGGTTGTAATATCAACCGGCTGGAGGACTGCAGAGGGGAAGATGAGAAGAGGACGAAAGACGAGGAAGAGCTTGCTGAGAGCCAGAGACTCCATAGCCCACAGCCAGGACTTCGTGACCAAGAATTCCGTCCCCCTCCCAAGCCACCAGCCCAACGTGAACCATTGGAAGCGGACCTCTGGTGAGTGTCCTGTTGTAAATCAAACTCGCGTTTAAAACAAGCGGTTAAATGAGTTATTGCACATCAGGGCTTGTGATGCATTCGCACAGTAAAGTTAAGTACAGGAAATTCGTTAACATCGTCTGGGGATGGAGCAAATCAAAAATCATCTCTGAATTCTAAAAGCCTTGATTGGAGATTCTGCGGTGACAACAAAGCCTTCGAAGATCGCACGTTGCCTCCTCACATTGTAGGAAAACTTTAGCACGGCCATGCATGTACAACTAATTAGGAATCATTGCTTCACAAGCACGTGCGTTAGTCGGCCAGGGGGACTGCTGCATTCCAGAAACATACGTTCTGCATCCGCGGTGATTCTAGGAGAGTGTATATCATCCTTGTAACCTGGTTAAATCAGGGAATCTTAGGGGCAGACATGGGCGATTTAGCTAACTGGGCAGAAGCGGGGGGAGGGAGGGAAGGATTCGCTGAGTTTCAGCGTTTGGCGAGCAGGAATCTTCCCAGCTACCAGCCACTGCGTGGCGTGGGGGGGGAGGAAGGAGGGTGATCTAGAGAAGCGATCTTACATGATAGCCAGCCATGTGGTGGGCGAGGAGTGAAAGAGGGGGTTTGGGGTTGCTGGTTCCTCTTAACAGGAACAAGGACATAGAATCACTGTGTATATGAACACTGAGAAGTCAAACTTTAAAGCTTTACTCGCCGCATGGAAGTTGGGTTGACCTGGAAAGCCTGAGATCTGCAAACACAAGAGCCACAGGCACTCAATTTAATACGTGCAAAAAGCGTACCATGTTGTGACAACACATGTGCTATGTAAGGTGGATAGTGTAAGTCCACTGTAAAAGAGACTAGCCATTGTTCTGTAGAAATGTATCTTTACCATTACTGTCTCTCCCTGTTTGCCCCCCAGCGCTGCACAGTTGTCCGGAGTCATTCCGCATTCCGAATGCTAGCTCAGAAAGCAGAGGAGGAAAAAGAACACAAGTGAAATTTCACAAATAAAGAACATATTGGAAATACCGAATTGGACAAGCCTCATCAGACTGGAGTGGAAAGGATGTGCTAGGCAAACTTACAGGAAAGATGCCAGGTGAACAGGAGGGTAGGAGAGACGCTCGAATGGAGAGGTGTGGCAGGAAGATCGCTGGTGGCGAGATGCAACGCTGATCTGCTGCGTGCCTCAAACTTGATGTCCTCCAACTGCATGGTGGATCTTCAGAACGAGCAGGCGGGGTCACAGAGTGCCGCTGCAGCCCCTGTTTTACCACTCAAAGTCCCCACGTTCCATATCTCCCTCACCCGACGTGTAAGAACGCGTGGGGAAGGCTTTCTGCACCCGACTACTCCACCCCCCTGGACAGTGCAAGCAAAGGCTATAATTACGTTGAAATGTGCTTAATGGCCTTTCCTTCCCTCCTTTCCTCCTCCCAAACCACAGCAGGCAGAGATACCTTGATAATTCTCTGCCTCTTTTTATAATCATTTTTAATTAAAGATACATCCAAAGGGGAGGGTGGGTTGCTTACATGGGAATGACTTTTTAAGAAAGAATAAATGATTTTTAAATGATATAGAATGACTTTTAATAAGAATAACATGATTTTTAAACGATACTGACATTTATTGTCCTTCAGCAAGCTGTAAGTAAAGGGAAGGGTGGTTGCTTACAGGGAATGAGTCAATCAAGGGGGAGGGTTCATCAAGGGGAAACAAACACAGCAGTCACACCGTACCTGGCCCGTGCTGAAACTAGTTTCAAGGCTTCTCTGATGCGCACCGCCTCTCTGGTGTGCTCTCCTAATCGCTTTGGTTCTGGTGCTCGTACTCAGCGGCCAGGTGATTTGTCTCAGCCTCCCACCGCCATAAATGTCTCCCCCTTACTCTCACAGAGATTGTGGAGCACCAGCAAGCGCAATAACAACAGGGACATTGGTTTGGCTGAGGTCTGCGCGAGTAAGTAATGTTCAACAGCGCCTTTTTTCTAAACGCCCAAATCCATTCTACCACCATCCGTGACTTGCTCAGCTGTAGTTGACCAGCTCTGACACTGTCCAGGCTGCTGTGTTTTGGGCTTCATGAGCCACATGGCATCAAGGAGTAGGCTGGGGTCACCCACGGATAACTAACAGGCATTATCACATCCCCACGGTTATTGCTGGGTCTTGGGAAGTATTCCCTTCGCTGCAGCCATTTAAGTGGGCTCTCAACCCAGAATTCCAAGGGGCGGGGGAGACTGAGGGAACTATGGGATAGCTACGGAATGGCTACCCACAGTGCACCGCTCCAGAAATCTACGCTAGCCTTGGACCATGGACACACACCATCGAATTAACGTGCCTAGCGTGGACGCGCACACTCAACTTTATAATATCAGTTTTAAGAAACTGATTTTAGCTATTTTGATATTATCCCGTAGTGTAGACGTGGCCTGAAAGAAGTTAACTTTGCCAGAAACATTCTATTTTTCTCTTACTAATATTGTTGACACTTTGGTTTGAATAAGAGCCTCTCTCCTTCACCACTGAGTTTATCCTTCATTCCTTCAACAAAGTCATCATAAAACTGTGTTTATGACATCATAGTCTTGTGCTTGGAAATACGTGAATTGTCAACATGTCAGTATGATGATTTCATTGCAGTATGATGGCTATGTGAAGAAGAACAAAATTCTGATAATTTAAAACAACAGTTCTCAACCAGGGGTCTGGAGCCCTCTGAGGGGGGGCATGAACAGTTTTAAGGGGGTCCTCCAAACAGGACCAGCGTTAGACTCACTGGGGCCCAAGGCAGAAAGCCAAAGCTGCGCCATGAGGTGCTGAAGTCTGGGACCATGAGCTCTGTCACCCGGGGCTGAAGCTGAAGCCAGAGCAAATTGGCTTTGCGGGGACCCTCGTGCCATGAGGCCCCAGGCAATTGCCCTGCTTGCTACGCCCTAACACCACCCCTGGCTTTAATATGCAGCAAACCAGTTGTGGCACAGGTGAGCCATGGAGTTTGTATAGCATGGTGGGAGAGTGGTCTCAGAAAGAAAAAGGTTGAGAACCCGTGATTTAAAAGGCAGCAGTGGAAGATTTTGAAGCTAGTGAATTGCTCTAAATTTCAAGGAAGTTAAATGCTAAATTTTCATCAGAGTCTGGAGGCAAGTCTCTTTCTAAGAATATTGAATGTTACATTGCTGATGCCCTCCCCAGCATGGCCTTTGGAGTGCATCCAGGAACAGAAACACAAGGGGTTGTTGTTAGCTGCTGCTTTTAGTTTTGTTCACTGGCTCCTGACACATGGCGCTCTGTGTCTTCAGTCTGTACAGCCAGAATAATCGTTTCCAGTTGCATTGTGATTGAATATGGTCCTGGAGTATCGAAAAAGTTCAAAATTATAACCTATTCATCCAATTTCCTAAGACCTGAGCATAAGAGCTAATATTAGTTGAGGATTCAGACTATTCTCTCATATATGTCAGATTACACGCAGGGAACCTATTAAACTCTCTGTACCTTTCTTCTAGGCCTGCCTGAACTGCTATATACCTGCTAGGAATTTCACTTAGGCTCCCTTCTAAAGTTCAGCATAGTGCATAGGAACTAATGAAACAGAACAAATTGTGAAACACTAAATAGCCATATTATGATGGTTGTTCCTTTGACAAAGTTAAAGTTTCTTTAAGAATAAAGCTATTTAGAACAGTAGTTGCAGAAATGTCTTTATTTTATTCTCACTCCCTGTTTACAGATTTATAATTTTCCAAAACTGTTACCTTTTGGTCTCTCTCTGTAATGTCACTGAGCTTAAGAGCCCAATCTTACAAACCCTTGTGCACATGCTTAACTTTACTTATGTGTTTGCAGGTTCAGGGCCTAAACTGGTAAGCCCCAGAGTGAGAAGAGAGTAGCTAAAAAATCAGTGAAGAGGAGGTTGAAAGAAGATGTATAATAAAGAGGGCCATCCACACCTTCATCTAACATTTTACACCTTTTTCTATCAATTTAGGCTGTTTTTCATATTGGCAAGTGGGTGTAAATAGGTCTAAGGTAGTTTGAGTGAAAAGGTATGTAAGATATTGTCAGGACTTCTTTAGGTCCTTTTGTCTATGATCTTTAGTTTTTGGTCTGCATAGCCCTCTATAAACTCTTCCCTAACTGCTTACCAGATAGCTGGAAAGAAGCTGTCCATCATGAGGAGTTTGGGACAGACAGAAGATGCTTGCCTGGATTGTTACCATGTGGCAAGGAATCACAGACTCTTCCACTGGGATTGTTACACTGTAGCTCTGAGTCGGAAGTACTCTTAGATCACAGTACAGCTTCTGTAGCTGTATAGGGTATGTCTGCACTACGGGATTATTCAGATTTTACAGAAACCGTTTTTTAAAAACAGATTGTATAGGTTGAGTGCACCCAGCCACACTAAGCACATTAATTCGGCGGTGTGCGTCCACGTATCGAGGTTAGTGTCGATTTCTGGAGCGTTGCACTGTGGGTAGCTATCCCATAGCTATCCCATAGTTCTCGCAGTCTCCTCCATCCATTGGAATTCTGGGTCGAGATTCCAGTGCCTGATGGGGCAAAAAACATTGTCGCAGGTGGTTCTGGGTACAGCCTCACCCCTCCCTCCGTACAAGTAGCAGACAACCGTTTCGATCCTTTTTTCGTGGGTGAACTGTACAGACGCCATAGCACGGCAAGGATGAAGCCTGCTCAGCTCAAGACAGCAGTCATGGACATTGTGAACACCTCGCGCATTATCGTGCAGTCTATGCTGAACCAGGACTTGCAAAACCGGGCGAGGAGGAGGTGGTTACGGCAGCGCGGCAACAAGAGTGATGAGGACATGGATACAGAATTCTCTCAAACCGTGGGCCCCTGTGCTTTGGAGATCCTGCTGGTAATGGGCAGGTTCTAGCCATGAACGCCGATTTTGGGCCCGGGAAACAAGCACAGACTGGTGGGACCACTGCATAGTGTTGCAGGTGTGGGACGATTCCCAGTGGCTGCGAAACTTTCGCATGCGTAAGGGCACTTTCATGGAACTTTGTGACTTGCTTTCCCCTGCCCTGAAGCACCAGAATACCAAGATGAGAGCAGCCCTCACAGTTGAGAAGCGAGTGGCGATAGCCCTCTGGAAGCTTGCAACACCAGACAGCTACTGGTCAGTCAGGAATCATTTTGAGTGGGCAAATCTACTGTGGGGCTGCTGTGATGCAAGTAGCCAAAGCAATCATTAAGCTGCTGCTATGAAAGGTTGTGACTCTGGGAAATGTGCAGGTCATAGTGGATGGCTTTGCTGCAATGGGATTCCTAACTGTGGTGGGGCGATAGATGGAACCCATATCCCTATCTTGGCACCGGCACCAGGGCACCCAGTACATAAACCGCAAGGGGTACTTTTCCATGGTGCTGCAAGCACTGGTGGATCACAAGGGACGTTTCACCAACATCCACGTGGGATGGCCAGGAAGGGTTCATGACGCTCGTGTCTTCAGGAACACTACTCTGTTTAAACGGCTGCAGCAAGGGAATTACTTCCCAGACCAGAAAATAACAGTTGGGGATGTTGAAATGCCTGTAGTTATCCTGGGGGACCCAGCCTACCCTTGATGCCATGGCTCATGAAGCCATACACAGGCAGCCTGGACAGTAGTCAGGAGCTGTTCAACTACAGGCTGAGCAAGTGCAGAATGGTGGTAGAATGTGCATTTGGCCATTTAAAGGCGCGCTGGCGCACATTACTGACTCACTCAGACCTCAGCCAAACCAATGTCCCCATTGTTATTGCTGCTTGCTGTGTGCTCCACAATCTCTGTGAGAGTAAGGGGGAGACCTTTATGGCGGGGTGGGAGGCTGAGGCAAATCACCTGGCCGCTGATTACACGCAGCCAGACACCAGGGCGATTAGAAGAGCACACCAGGAAGTGGTGCGCATCAGAGAAGCTTTGAAAACAGTTTCATCACGGCCAGGGTACGGTGTGACTGTGTGTGTTTGTTCTCCTTGATGAAACCCCCCCTTGATTGACTCATTCCCTGTAAGCAACCCACCCTCCCCCTTCGATTACACAGCTTGCTTTCCTAAGGAAATAAAGTCACTCTCATTTAAAAATCATGTATTCTTTATTAATTAATTATAAAAAGAGGGAGAGAACTGACAAGGTAGCCCGGGTGTGGTTTGGGAGGAGGATAGGAGGGAAGGAAAAGGCCACTAAAAAAATTTCAAAATAATGACAGCCTTTTGGTTGGGCTGTCCACTGGGGTGGAATGGGCGGGTGCACGGAGCCTCCCCCACACGTTCTTAGTCGTCTGGTGGGTGAGGAGGCTAAGAACATGGTGAGGGGGGGGGGTGGTTATACAGGGGCTGCAGCGGCACTCTGTGATCCTGCTGCTGTTCCTGAAGCTCCACCAGACGCCGGAGCATGTCAGTTTGATCACGCAGCAGCCCCAGCAGTTGCATCCACCACCGCTGATCTTCCTGCCGCACACCTCTCATCTCGATCTCCACCTCTCATCTTCGAGCATCTCTCCTCTCCTCACGTTCACTGGCATCTTTCCTGTACTTTGATACCACGTCCTTCCACTCATTCAGATGAGCTCTTTCATTGCGGGTCACTTCCATGATTTCCAGAGAACATTTCGTCTCGTCTTGTCTTTTTTTTTTCTGCCGCCTTATCTGAGATAGCCTTCGGATGGAGGAGGGAGGCTTGAAAAATTGCAGCTGCAGAGGGAGGGAAAAAAGGGAGAGAAGTATTTAAAAAGATACATTTTACACAGAACAATGGTTATACTCTTTCACAGTGAACAACACTATTCACCTTACATAGCACATGTGATTTCACTACAAGGTCGCATTTTGCATCTTAATATTGAGTGCCTGCGGCTTTGGTGTTAGAGATCACAGATGCAGGTCTGGGCAGCAGAATTCAGCTTGCATGCGGCCATGGTAAGCCATTGTCTTTCGGCTTCTGCAGCCTTCATATATCCAGCCCTCCTTTCCCAAATAGCAAGCAAAGCCCGTTGAGTGCTGCTTCTTTCCTGTTAACATGCATGCAGCAGAAGAACCGAATCCAATTCTCTGGGATGATCGCTTTACCCCTCCCCCACACGCATTCCAATGTATCATGGAAGATCGCTGCTAGCCCCCCTCCCCCCACCGCGTGGCTGGTAGCAGGGAAGATCCCTGCTAGCCAAACGCGAAAAAAGCTCAGCGCCAATCACCCACCCCCCCCTCCCCTGCTTGGCTAAATGCAGGGAAGGATTTCTTTTAAGCCACAGGCAAACAGCCCAGTAGGAATGGCATCTCTGTCCCCTTAATTAAATTCCTGTATTTCAACCAGGTTACCATGAACGATATCACTCTCCTGAGGATAACACAGCGAGATAAAGAACGGATGTTGCTTGAATGCCAGCAAACACCGGGACCATATGCAGCTAGGCTTTGTCATGCAATGATACCAGATTACTTGCTACATGCATGGCGTGGTCAAGTGTCCTACCATGGAGGACGGAATAAGGCTGCCTGCCCAGAAACCTTCTGCAAAGGCTTTTGGAGTACCTCCAGGAGAGCTTCATGGAGATGTCCCTGGAGGATTTCTGCTCCATCCCCAGACATGTTAACAGACTTTTCCAGTAACTGTACTGGCTGCGAATGCATCCCAAGTCCTCAGGGCAAATTAATCATTAAAAAACACTTGCTTTTAAACCATGTTTTATATTTACAAAGGTACACTCACCAGAGGTCCCTTCCATGGCTTCATTGTCTGGGATAGTGGCTTGGGAGGGCTGGGAGGGTAATTCTGTCAGGCTGAGAAAAAAGCTCCTGGCTGTTGGGGAGAACGGAGTGCTGTGTGCTCTCTGCAAGCTCGTCTCCTCTTCCTCCTCCTCATCTTCCCCGTCCGCAGAATCCTCAGCATGGCTGAGATTACCCCCCACCTCGGAATCCACGACAGGGGTGGGGTAGTGGTGGCGGACCCCCCTAGAATTGCATGCAGCTCAGCGTAGAAGCGGCATGTTTGCGGCCCTGCCCCGGACCTTCCGTTTGCTTCTTTGGTTTTCTGGTAGGCTTGTCTGAGCTCCTTAACTTTCACACGGCACTGTACTGAGTCCCTGGTGTGGCCTCTCTCCATCATGGCCTTGGAAATTTTTTCAAATGTTTTTTCATTTCAGCCCTTTATATCGACATAAAGGGCTTCATTGTGTGGACAGGTGCAGGGTTAATTCGGTTTAACGCTGCTAAATTTGGTATAAACGCATAGTGTAGACAAGGCCATAGTCTGTAAAGGTGAATGAACTCCCATGAGGTCTCGAGCTGCAGACAACCCAAAGTACTTACCTACTTCATTAGGGGCTTTGTGTAAACTGGAGAAAAGTTCTTGGAACACTTTGAGACCTTAAGATAAAAGGTGCTATATAGATGAGGAGCATTATTAGGATTACAAAGCAGAAAAATGTGTTGATGGGGGAGGAGCAGAGATTTTTTTAATTTTAACTAGAGAGTGAAACTAAAAGGCTGTTTGTATTCAAGGCAAACCATTTTAAAACAAAGAGACTTGTGACTGTGCAGTCATTACTGGGAATGTCTTTTTTGTTGTTAAATACTGACTAGAATGCAATGAGGATGTTTTATCAATAGGGACTGCTCATTGGTTACTAGTCACACAATTAAAGCAATTCACTGAAATGTTTATGCACTAGTGAAGCTATAAAAATCATAAAACAGCAGGGATCAGAGAAACATATAGTTTATTTTCCTCTTACTACCACTTCGGATAACAACTGTTTGCATTTTGTTAGCACGAGTAAAGTAGTGGGCTTTTTTAAGGGTTTTCATTATTAATAACTTCACTGCAACAGTCAAAATATACATTGATTTTTTTAAAAAAATTACTCAAATAAAAGTTCATTTACGTTTTACACATAGACAGATTGTGCCTGATTTTTTTGCTGCTGTGCCAGTTGTGTAGTGCTTTATATAAGAACGGCCATACTAGGTCAGACCAAAGGTCCATCTAACCCAGTATCCTGTCTTCTGACAGTGGCCAATGCCAGGTGCCTCAGAGCGAATGAACAGAACAGGTAATCATCAAGTGATCCATCTCCTGTTGCCCATTCCCAGCTTCTGGCAAACAGAGACTAGGAACACCATCCCTGCCCATCCTGGCTAATAGTCATTGATGGCTCTATCTTCCATTAACTTATCTAGTCCTGTGGCACCTTGTAGACAAACAGATGTATTGGAGCATGAGATTTCGTGGGTGAATACAGATGCAGACTAACACAGCTACCCCTCTGATACTTAACTTATCTAGTTCCTTTTTGAACCCTGTTATAGTCTTGGCCTTCATAAAATCCTCTAGCAAAGAGTTCAAGAGGTTAACTGTGCATTGTGTGAAGAAATACTTCAGTTTGTTTGTTTTAAGCCTGCTGCCTATTAGTTTCATATGACAAGGAGTAAATAACACTTCCTTATTTACTTTCTCCGCACCAGTCATGATTTTATAGATCTCTATCATAATTCCCCCTTAGTCATCTGTTTTCCAAGATGAAAAGTCCGAGTCTTATTTATCTCTCCTCATACGGAAGCCATTCCATCCCCCTAATCATTTTTATTTCCTTTTTCTGAACCCTTTCTAATTCCAACATATCTTTTTTGAGATGGGGCGACTGCATCTGCACACAGTATTCAAGATGTGGGCGTACCAGGGATTTATATAGAGGCAATATGATATTTTCTGTCTTATTATCTATCCCTTTCTTAATGATTCCCCTCGCCTCGGTCCCCCCAGACTTTCCTGAAGAACCCCAAGACCCCCCGACCCTGGGTCTCCCTATCTCATCCCCAGCTTCCCCCCTTTCCTGGGTTAGCGTGCGATGCTATACTTCACTCCTGAATACAACCGGAGAGGGCAATCTAGCTCCGGGCTATGCATTCACCTAGTCAGCTCACACAGAGATTCCCCCTCCCTTTGTCCTGTAGCCTTTTCCCGCCCTGGACAATAGGAAGGTGCGACACGAGTTTGGGCTTTTCCCTCCCCCTCTAGCCTGTCACTGATATAACAGTTCTGGGCACAGAGATTCTCTCCCCTCTGCCTCACTAGGAAAGAACTTCCACAAGGTAAAAAGAAAACTTTATATAAAAAGAAAGAAATACAAAACAATAATCCTGCATTAAGAGATCTACAGGCTCTGCTTATAGAAAATATGAAAAACAGTCTGATTTAAAAGATAGCCCCATTAAATCAGTCCAGACAGTACCCCACACACATGTAATACAATCAAAGCTCATCACAGCGATACTTTGTTTTCCTTTTGTACTTACAGATGTTAGGAGAAGATTTGAAAGAAGATGAGTTAGAGAAAACTTGTTTACTCACAGCCGAGGAAAACAAAAAGACACAGAACAAAGCCAAAAAACCTCCAGAGGTTCCCACCCTTACTTTTGAAAATCCTGTTTCCTGATTGGTCCTCTGGTCAGGTGTTTGGTTCCCTTTGTAAACCCTTAACAGTAAAAGAAAATTAACCCTTACCTTACCTATCTACTTATGACAATTACATAGAGGCAAATATGTGATTCTCATCTTACTCTAAAAGGCTCCTGTTCTTTCCATAGTATTCTCATCTGTCACATTGATGTGTGCATATAGCTGCACCTTATATCCAGTCCCTTTAGGATTCACCAATGTGTCCTTGAATTGTCTTTTGAAAGGGGCTTTGTAAGTTTCCAATAATGACAAAAGGAGATTTCATGCTTTTGGTTCTCTTTGGTTTCCATATCAGAACTATTACACCGTCACCTCGATATAACGCCACCCGATATAACACAAATTTGAATATAACATGGTAAAGCAGTGCTGGGGAGCAGGGGCTGTGCACTCCGGTGGATCAAAGCAAGTTCAATCTAACATGGTTTCACCTATAACATGGTAAGATTTTTTGGCTCCCAAGGACAGTGTTATATCGAGGTAGAGGTGTATTTTAAATGTTCTTTCTTATTACCAGCCCTGCAGGTTTGCCTTCTGTACCAAACCACAGGGAGATCAGGGAAGCTGCGCCCCCTAAAAATGATGCTCCCACTGTCCACCCAGAAGCTGAGAGAATGCCAACTAATGCTTTCGACATGGGACCTGAAAAGTCTACTTGATCCTGTAGTTAACATTTATGTTAGTGATGCATGAGCATCCAGTTCATTTCTCCTGTTAATAAATGAACCAAACTACAATAATCTATTGATTCTTTATAGATGAGCCAAAGTCACACTATGTTATTAATTCTTTAAGCTGAATCTTAGCTAACCATAATGTGTTACCAATAAGCTAAATTTTAGCTGAATCTTAGCATGTTACCAATGCTGGATAGTGGTGGTTTTTTATTCTGACCTATTGACTCTTAGGAAATGTATCTAGGTGGCCATAAAGGGACTACTTGTGACTGATGAGAGGCAGCTGTGTTCTGTAATTGATTACATATTGATCTATCCAGAGATGCTTTTAGCTTATCATGAACTACTCTAACATGTTTTCTGTCATATGGACTTGGTTACAGATATCTTTTGTGATTTATAAAATAAAGAATTATCAAACAGTTCTCTTCAGCTTATCCATTATGTAAACCAGATACCAAGAAAAGAGCTCAACAGGTCCATAGGTCTTTTCTTTGTCTGTATTTTGTAAACACGCATATTATACAAAAGGATGTAGTTCTGGGAGCTAGTTGAAACTGTCTAACACTGTTTCCCAGACTGGTTTGGCGTTTATAAACTTCCTTTCTGTTTTGTGCTACTTTGGTTAATAATCTTTGATTAATAAATTCCGGTGGAGCATGATTGCTTGACATCTAAACCCAACACTCCATAGTTTTGTCTACTCTGGACTGCTAACAGGAGTAAAAAATAATAAAGCCTTTTTGTTGTTGTTGTTGCTGCTGCTAAGCTTAGCAAGTATTACGAAGACTGTCCAAAGCAGTTCTGTATAGTAAGATGGTTACATATTTAGTATTTTTTTCTCCACAAACTCACTCTAAAGCTGAACTGCCAAGCAAAACAAAAACCAAATCCCTGAGCCAGTGTTGCCTCTTCCTGCTGCTTTATGGTCTATACATATGGCTTTATAAGGGGCCAAACTGTGCCTCTTCGGCACCTGGGTTGGGGCAATGCAGAGCCACGTTGTCCAAAAGGAGACACCGAGGAGATATTCTGCCTCAGACTTCCTCCTTGACTTCCCTTATGTGCAGGAGGACTTTGCCTGCTACTACACCCATACACACAGAGCAACCAGCATCCTTTCCCCTTGTTCCATAGTTTTTGCAATTTGCCTAAAAAAAGTGACTTTCCCCATTTGATTCCATTTGTTCATTCATTTTCAGGATTCATTCTTTTTCTGTTCTTGTTAATGGCCAAACGTCCTGCTGAGCTGAAGTTGCTTTCAGAACAGATTCTGGGAACGGTGCCAAAATATCCAGTGGACCTAGCCACAGATATTGGCAGTGAAACAGTTTTAGAGGGGAATCTTTTTGCCATTGTTCTTATTTGCTGTCATGTGGTTTTGTAGATAAATAATGCTTCCAGAAGGTGCGAACAGACACATTTCCTTCAACAGAAATAAAAACTGTTTGAATTTTCAGTGTAAAGTCGGGGCTGGGATAACACATTGGCGGATGGGATGCTATAACTGGGCTAATATAGCTGCTGTAGGACAAAGATGGTGCTTTGAAAGAGTCAAAGACTTTGCATCATGAATTAATAATTGCATAAAACCTTCATTACTACCAACACAGATATCAGCTGGGCAACAGCTATTATGAAGGTCAGAGGTTAAATGGTCAGCTACTATCTATTCTTTGTATTGCCTGCAACTGGCACCTTGGGGTCACAGAACAAATTGCCAGCTAGATCAGTGTGATCCTGGTTACATTCAGAGGTTCTCTTAATTAGGACTAGATTATGCCTGTATTGAGCTGCATGCAGAGTACTGTGTTGCAACAGGACCCCTAGTTGGATTTGGTTCTGGAGGCTGCTGACTGCTCCCTCTAAGATGCTGATTGTTAGAACTGCTGAGCATGCGTGGTCTCCAATGACTTCAAATGAAGTCAAGGAACTTCACACCTTAGAAAATCTGAAGCCAAGTGGGTACTCTAAGTTCCCCTGCACCTAGCAAGCTCTGTGTCTAGTGTCTCTCCATCTCCCCCGTAGGGCATGCTTGCACCACCAACAGCGTGGAGTAGAAGCTCCTATTCCCAGTCATGGTGTGGCTTGCCACTGTATACAGACCCAAAGGATCCTGGCACCCACTTCCTCTTCCTCATATTACAGCCTTGCTGGGCCAGTGATTGCCCTACTTCCAGTTTCTTTTTTTCTACAGATGATTGAGTTGGGATAACATGATATAAATGTTTTCTTAGCAAAGGCATTTTGAATGTTATTAAGAGACTGGAGAAAGGTGGGATTCAAGTGGTTTCAATACAAAACTAGGAATTCAGAAGTCTGGAGTTGTAATCCCATCCCTGACACTTATTTCTTCTATGGTCTAGACCTCTCTGCTTCATTTCCTAACCTGTAAAATGGGATTTAGGATGAAAACTGATCGTGTAGTTAAGGCAGCCAGCATTAAGGCATTCTAGTTAATTCCAGGATCTGCTACACATTTAACATGTTGTTGTTATTGATTATTGCTATTATTATTTTATTATAGTGCCTAGAAGCCTCAGTCATGGACTAGGACCCCATTGTGCTAGGTGCTGTACAAACACAGAGCAAAAAAGACAATCCCTGTCTCATAGAGCTCACAACCTAAGTATAAGACAAAAGACAACAGACAGATACAGACAGTCCAAATGAGGGATTATAAGGAAACAATGAGATAATATCAGTCAGTATGACAGGTTGTAGTCTCAAAGCACCAGCAGCCTAGCAGTTGTCAAGCTTTTTTATAGGCTGGGAACAGCGAACTGTGGCCACTGGGAGCTGTGGGGGGCTGTGACTGCGGACGGTCAATGTAAACAAAATGTCTTGTGGCCCACCAGCAGATAACCCTGATGGACTGTCTGTGGCCCACCACTGCTCTATAGCCTAGTAATTAGGACATTCACCTCTGAGGTTGCAAATGCCTGTTTAAATCCTCAGGAGGAGGGGAGACTTGAACTAGGGGTCTTCCACATCCAGGGTGAGTCCCCATTCACTAGGTTACAGGTTATAAGGGAGGCACTTCTTCCTTGGCTTTTTTCTTCAGGTCCTACATGTGACTTAAGCAGCCAAATGCCAATTTTCACCCGGACTGTGGATCATAAGCAGGCATCTCCCTGCAGCCTGGACACAGAGAGGGGCGGGGCTTAGAACATACCTCAATCATCAGCATCTCCTATTGGCTACCTTAAGTGGCTCTCTATACAGCATGTAGATCACACTCTAAGGCACCTATCTCTCCCCATTCATTGTATAGAAGCCTAGGTGCTTGTCTCAGATTTGTGGATTGTAGTGTTGTTCCTGTGATTTTTCTAGGCACCGTGATGCTCAACATTGCAATGCTTAAGCCCCTTCATGGATCCCACCCTTTGTGACTGCTTTATGGTGCAAAAGGTCTGTACCAGGCAAAGAACATAGCTGCAACTTTCCTATATTCACTCAAAATATCTTTAAACAAATATTTTACTACTGACATTCATTTCTGGTTTAATTATACATTTTAAATAAACATTACTCCAGATAACAATTAATTATCATTTGAGTAAAAAGGTATTATTTGACCATAAGCTTTTTTGTTCTGGTTGTTTGTTTTTACCATGCTGAGTTTGTTTGTGGCAGTATGAATTATTTAATAATATTGGCACCAGCAGCTGTGAAATGCAGAGAAACAAGATTATTGTGTTTATCAAATCTCATCTAACTAAATACGTTTTGGTTGATCATTGAATGAACACAAAATTTAAACAAAAAACAAAGTGTCCTAGATCAGAGCCTGCTTCAGTAAAATGTTAAAGGGGTTTACTTAAAAAGGACTTCATTTTTTAAAAAAAATCTAGCTGCAGAGTTCACAAAAAATGAGCAAATGTAGGGTCCTTTCATTTATTAAAGCACTCTTCCTTTGTCATAAATGATCCTCTAGAGGATGCTGTGCAATCCCAAACAGTTTCAGTCATCCAAAGACAACTGAAAAGAAAATATGTACTTACACAATAACAAAACGAAATGTAAAAATATCCCACTAATGAGGAAATATTTTCTATCATAGATACAGTATGGTGGGGCAGATGACCCCTGTCAAGAAAGGGTGGTCAAAGTCAGCCTCAACCCAATACACCTATGTGGCTTGTTGGAGCTGAGGAGTGGCAGCCCCTTGAAAGAAAGGAACTCAGCCTATTTGGGGTATCCAGTTGAAACAAGTGTTATTTGCTGTAGTTGGGTGACCACCCACTTCAGCCTGGAAGGGGTTGGAAAAGCCCTGCAGAGGGCAAGGTAAAACCCTGGCTGATTGGGGGAAGTGGCTGCAGCTGGGGCCATGCCCCAAACTGAGCAACAGGGCCTTATAAGAAGGCCAGGAAAGCCAGAAGCAGCAGTCTTCCTCTGCCTGTAGAGGGAGATGGGCCTGGCTGCAGGGAGCTAGAGACAAAGTACCTGAGTGAACCAGGGCTAGGGAAAGGCAGAGGAGCTAGGGAGCTCCAGTCTGGAAAGCCCCAGGCTGCGGCCTAGCAGAAGGTCGAGGGGTACTGGGGGTTGCAAAGGGCAGACCAGGGGTAGGCCAAGGAAGCAGATCCAAACCCAACCTTGCCAGTGATGAGTAGGCTGATACTGCAGTCTGCCCCAGGGTGCAGGGGCTAGAAAATAACTGGCAGTACCTGAGGCGAGGTGGGGATAGAGGGTGGGAGTTTCCTGGGGAGGGGAGACCCTGAGAGAAAGAGGTTACTGCCAGGAGGCAGCACCCCATGTAAAAGGGCACCGAGTCCAGGGAGGGACACGAGGGCCAGAGGACAGGCGGATCACCGGCCTGCAGAGGGCGCTCTAGAGCTGGAATGAGCTAATTCCCAGGAGTCACCAACAGGAGGCGCCACAGGGGTGAGTCTACTCATCTACACTTGCTGAGAAGGAGTCAGAGTATTGGCAGACCAAGCCCTCTGAAAGAAGAAGTTGAGTTGGTTTGTTTCTTTTGTTGAAATCTCTAGGACTATCTCTTGGCCTTTAACCACACAAGAAGGTGCAAGCTGAGGCTCCTGTAAAGCCTGAAAGTAGGGGGCCTGGGCCCTTGTGGACTGTGGAACTATTTTCCCTTTTTGTTTGGTCAATTGTTAACCCCACCCCACAGAAGAGGGAATACTTGCTTAGAGGTACAGCTGAAGGGTTATATCGCACACTGCAGAACTGCTGTTGCCCAGGGAATGATGCTGACTGAGGAGATATCTCAGCAATTAGTGATTATCTTCAAAAAGTCATGGAAGATTGGTGAGATTCCAGAGGACTGGAAAAGAGCAAATATAGTGCCACTCTATAAAAAGGGGAATAAGGACAACTCAGGGAATTACAGACCACATTACAATCATCTTAACTTCAGTACCCAGAAACATAATGGAGCAAATAATTAAGAAATCAATTTGAAGACATCTAGAAGATAATAAAGTGTTAAGTAACAGTCAACAGGGATTTAGTAATAACAGATCATGTCAAACTAACCTAATGGCTTTATTTGAAAGGGTAACAAGCCTTGTGGATAGGGGGAAGTGGTAGATGTGATGTACCTTGACTTTAGTAAGGCTTTTGATACTGTCTCAAATGACCTTCTCATAAACAAACTAGAGAAATACAACCTAGAAGGAACTACTGTAAGATGGGTGCATAATTGGTTGGAAAACCATTCCCAGAGAATAGTTATCAATGTTCACAGTCAAGCTGGATAGGCATATCAAGTGGGATACCATGGGGATCAATTCTGGGTCCAGTTCTGTTCAATATCTTCATCAGTGATTTAGATAATACCATAGAGGTTACACTTATAATGTTTGCAGACAATACCAAGCTGGAAGGGGTTGCAAGTGCTTTGGAGGACAGAATTAAAATTCAAAATGATCTGGGCAAACTGGAGAAATGGTCTGAAATAAATAGGATGAAATTCAATGAGGAAAAATGGAAAGTACTCCACTGAGGAAGGGACAATCAGTTGCTCACATACAAAATGGGAAATGACTGCCTAAGAAGAAGTACCATGGAAAGGGATTTGGGGGGTCATAATGGATCAAATCACAACCTAAATATGAGTCAACAGTGTAACACTGTTGCCAAAAAAGCAAATATCATTCCAGGATGTATAAGCAGGAGCCTTGTAAGCAAGACACAAGAAGTAATTTCTTCTCTCTACTCTGCGTTTGTTTCACCTCAACTGGAGCATTGTGTCCAGTTCTGGGTGCTACATTTCAGGAAAAATGTGGACAAACTGGAGAGACTCCAGAGGAGATCAACAAAAATGATTAAAGGTCTAGAAAACATGACCTATGAGGGAATATTGGAAAAACTGGGGGGTTTAGTCTGGAAAAGAGAAGACTGAGAGGGGGCATGATAACCATTTTCAAGTACATAAAAGTTTGTTACAAAGAACAGGGAGAAAAATTGTTCTCCTTAACCTCTGAAGATAGGATAAGAAGCAATGGGCTTGAATTGCAGCAAGGGCAGTTTAGGTTGGACATTAGGAAAAACTTCCTAACCATCAGGGAGGTTAAGAACTGGAATAAATTGCTAATGACATTGTGGAATCTCCACGGAGATTTTTAAGAGCAGGTTAGACAAACACCCATCAGAGATGCTTTAGATAACACTTACTCCTGCCTTGAGTGCAGGGGACTGGATTAGATGACCTGTCGAGGTCTCTTCCAGTCCTACAATTTTATGATTTTGTGCATGATGTCATGGAGGCACCTGCCTTCACAACAAGGAGATGACTTTGGGAGATAACCTTTGACACACAGTTTGCATGAATGAAACTTGAAACATAACCAAGAGACAAAAAGTTAGATGAGATCCTCAGTGTAAATAGTCATACATCGACTGATGAGAATTCACACCATCTGAAGATCTACCCCAAGAGTATCACCAGATCACTCATATGACATGCATGCCAGTGTGGTTGAAAGTCATCCACATGCCCCTCAAATACCACTTAAGGTCTCTAGGTAGGGTTTAAGAAGGACTTACGTGAGAGGATAGACCTTGCATAGGATCTCTGCACAGGGGTGAATATTACCCTATAAAAATACAAAAATAAAGATGGCAAAAGTGCTATCATTAAACTACGATTATTTGGATACAGATCATTCAGAAAATATGTGTAGCACATCACCAAGTTAACAAGGTCAGACTGATATAGCTTGTGTCTTATTAATGAGGCAAGTATACTGGAATAAATGCTTAATGCCAGATTTGTGTGCAAGAGTTGAGGAAGTGAGCAAGGAGCCTCAGGCAGAAGCAACTGCAGTCCTTGTCCTTCCTCTATAACAAGGATGGCTTTATTATTAGCAAACATAGCAACATTAGACTCTGTAAAAGGGGATGATGGGAAGAAGGAAATTGTGTCATGCAGGGATGGTTAGATGTAGGGAAGAACTTGTACTGAAACCTATAACAGAGTGGTGCAATGGCCATGCTCTTCCTATGTTGGGATTCCCACCTCAATCATTCTAAAGTAATCATGAGATTGGGTTATAAATAATGAGATTAAAACAGCCCCACAATTTAAGGATTCTTTGTCTTCTGGTTTCTGAGCCTTTAGAGTACACTCTAATCATATTTTCAAGTTTTTTTCCAAACCAAAATGACTTAAAACTCTTTTAAAATGAAAGTTGATGTCTTTATGTGTTCACATTACTTTGGGATCTGGGGCTTTAAGTAAAAGACAAAATATAGCAAGAGAGAGCAAAACTGCCTATGCATTGTAACAAATTCTGGGCTGTAATTTAAAGGACCAATAATGCCTACTGTGTCTCACAGATCTAATTTGGGCTGCTCCTGTTGGTGACACACCAAATTACTGTAAAGAAGATGAAGAGTTTGGAGAATTGGATGTTTTAAGCCTTCCTGGGCCTCAACATGTGACAAAACTGTGTCCTCCTTTGGTCTCTGGAAACTTTCCTTGGCTCTGACTTTCAGTGTGCTATCCCTTCACAGAAATGGAGTTCTTCAACCCATCTGCTTTAATCCCCAGTGCTGAGCCCCAAGATACTCCAGTAATGTAAACAGTCCTGCTCCCAAAATCCCACCAGGAGCCTTCTGCGTTACAGGTTAACTTGTTCAGGGGACACATGGTAGGTGTAGAATATAACACAGATAGACATGTAGTCCCTCCCCCAAAGGGTGGCTCAACACCTTCTTCCTGGAGTTTACTGCTTGGAGTAGCTTCCTCTCTCCTCACTTGGGTTGGTTTCTGGGTTCCTTTTTGTGATGCCTGGTATCTTTACCCAAGATGATTTGTCACTGTCCCTTGGGAAAATAAATAATGCTACCACTGTTGACAAGAAGCATCAAGTACAATACACAATAAACAATAAAGTACATCAACACAAACCCCAGCAAAGAAATGATACACCCCAGAATAACAATATAACAAAGGGGGATTGGTAAAATAGGATCCAGGGAAGGATAGGATTAAGGTTAATTAATAAGTACTAAAATATCAATAAATGAACTAATCCCCCACCTCCTAAAACTCAACTCTTCGCAGGCCCCAGCTCCCTCCCTGCCAGCTTCCCAGGCAGGTGCTACACTGAAGATGGGTCCTGGAGATGCGTGTTGCAGTGCCATGAACATCAGCCAGCTTAAACAAAAAGGGTCCCTCTTACAGTGTCTCCTGTAAGGTCTCAGCTGGCACCAGGTTGGATCTCTGTTACTCTGGAGGCCAGTCTCTGCCAGGCTGGAATCATGCACTAGATCCCACAGCAGTTCAAAGACTCCCTTTGTGGAGAGAGGGAGTTAATCAGAGGAGAGTCCAGGAGCTGTTCTGATTCTCTGTCTTCTCCCAAATTCAAAGCTCAAAACTGAAACAAAAACTAATCTCTTTGTGTCTCAGTCAGGTTGTTCCCTCTCACTGAGGGGCCAAGCAGCCCTCGTTCATCACTGGCCCAGCAAACTGCCTGTCCATTTTATTCCATGCAGAAGTCTCCCTACGGGCCTTATCAGGGTTTCCTAGACCATTCTGTTCCATCCCTGACTTCAAGAAAGCTAAGCACTCTGCTAGGTATTGGTAGCCTTTACTGTAGTAATCCATAGGGTAGGACCCCTCCACCCCATTGGCTCAGTCCAGAGTTCCAGGAAATGGCAAACTCCAAAGGAGGGTGACAGCTACTTTCCACTGTTGCTCTTTACTTATCCGTGCAAGAAATGCACAGATCCATACAAAATAACACACCCTAAATGCATTACCCTCTTTGAAGCTCATCCTTCCTTTGGGAGTCCCTGGAGGACAATCTTTGCTCATGTAGCCACAGTCTCTCACTGTTTAGCTCCTTCAGCAGCTTCCATCTTCTTAAACTGGTGAAAAATAGACAAAGAGAAAGTAAAGCAGTTTCTTCCCTTTTATTACCTTCCAGCTTCAACAGGGGATGAGAGAGTCCTACCTGGCGACTCCCTTGATAGGCTACCTTTCTCCGGCTAAACTAGTTCCTCTAGACAGGGGATAGCCTTTCGTGTAGAGTGATGACAAATCCATGTTCAAGCACGTTTGTTAGTCCTTTGCTGCCACCTTTGGAATTCCAGTCTAAGGGCTTGTCTACACTTACCAGGAGATCGACGAGCAGCAATTGTTGCATCGATGGTCAATTTAGTGGGTCTAGTGAATTGACTGCAGATTGCTCTCCCTTCGAGTCCTGTACTCCACTGGATCAAAAAGTGTAGGAGGAGTCGATGGGAGAGCATCTCCTGTTGACATCTCATAGTATGGACCCCCACGGTAAGTAGGTCTAAGCCATGTCGATCTGAGTTATGCTATTCACGTAACTCAAATTGCGTAGCTTAGACCGAATTTCCCCTGCAGTGGAGACAAGGCCTAACATGGAGGCAAGTAGACAATAAAGACAAAAGCGCAGCACATTCAAAATGGAGTTTGCAGCCTGGTAAAAAGGTATACAGAGAACTCCAATCTAAATAGAATCATATAGACAGATTTCCCCAAATTGTCACAGTGCCATGGGAACTGTGAATTAGGCTGTTTAATAGCAAAAGTAGATATTGAGTGTTTATAATATATTGCTGGTTTACCTGTGTTTGTTTTCACCTACTTAATATTGAATAAGCAAATGGAATTGATTTAGTTATATATGTATCCTCACACTGTGTTCTTGCTTGATTTTTGTGATACTTTTATAGTGGGTGATCTTGGAAAATTGGGTATAAAATTATAACCTCATTTAAATGATTCCTTGTTAAATGAGCCCCTCAAATGCTGAAATGTGTATAGATCTGTTTTTATGGCAAACAAGAATTTGATTTCATGTACAAAGTAAAATGGCATATGACTGCTTGAGCTCAAAGTCTCCTTAAGCGGATGGATTTCTCAACCTGCTCTGAACAGAATAAACACATGCTGCACAGTCTAAACTTACCCAATTCCTGTGGCTTGGATTTTGTTTTGAAAGTTTCACGCAGCTCCAGTAAGAAGACATTATTAAAGTACAGGAGAGAGGAGGAATTACGGCCAAAAAAATAAACTACTCAAGCCTTTTTTTGACCTTCAGCTTTTGTAAATAGGAATGGGATTCTTAATTTAGGTCAACAGCGGTGCTCTGCTAAAGGTTATGTTTTTGGTCTCACAATTTGGGAATGGTTCAGGCTGTTGCTAAAGAGATGGTGAATCTGAAGCCATTTCTGAGATGAGTCAATATTGCTGGTGTTAAAATGTTAGATATTTAACATATTCCATAAGGGCAGACCTTTTTCAGAAGTTCTCTATTAAAATTGCTGATTTCTGTCACATATCCAGTTATCTCATTTCAGGTTACTGACACTGGAGGCATGAAAATTATTTTAGTCTTTTTTTTCTCTCTCTCTCTAGGGTGGGGTGTGTGTGTGTAAGTAAAACTCTTGCTTCTTTCCCTTCTCGTACCTCCTCCTTCCTTCCTTCTTTCATCCCATTTCCATCCCTTCTAAAAGAGTATATGGATACATATAGATCATTGCACTGCAATTTCAAGATACCCACACAACATACCTAAGTAAAGACCAAAGCCAATGCCTACTGAAACCAACAGGAGTCCTTCCATTGACAGCAATTGACATTAAATAGTTCATAACTGGATAAGACTATATCAGTCTTGCTTGTTCTCCTTTTCTCCTACCAGGTTGTTGAATCTTGCCTTATATTTAGAGAGTAAAGTGTTCCTGGCAGGGAAGGAGTTTTCTTATCTCCTGTGAAGGGCCTCACATATTCAGAAATACTGCATAATCAGAAAACATGGACCATAAGAATTGAAAAATTGGTTCTGCTTTTGCTAACTTTACATTAAAATAGGAGGGGTGAACATTTTTTGTCACATACCAGAGGGGTAGCCGTGTTAGTCACCTGGAATTTGGTGTATATTGTATTATCTGAAACATGATTTTACGCTGAAATATTTTGTTAGATTAAAGGAAAACAAGAAGGGATGGAGGAGGGAGGTGATGACTATAGAAAGCTGAGCATATTGCTCACTCTGTAAGATCCCTGTCCTTGTATCCCCTTACAGCTTTGCCCTGTAGCAGATGGGCAGGCACACTTCTTAAATGTAAAGATGTAGCACAGAGCCTACAAAATTCAAGCTACCACTGCTACAGTGTGCTTATCATCGGGTTAGTCGTGTTACAAGATAGTTGTGGGCTGCTATCTGTGCATGTACTGCAGTCACCAGAGCTCAGGGAACACTAAAGAAGTGGCTAACATATTTAAACATTAAATAATTTTAAATTATAACTCTTTCTGGTCAGAAACAAACATGTGCATTGTTGTCCAGTTGCATTCAAGTGCTTCCTTTGTGTCTCCCTACATCAGGGCTTCTGCCACTGGACAACACCCCAATGCTCTTAAATATGTCATTTTAAAGACACAGCATACAGTATACTAAAGACTTGAAGGTGGGACATAACTCAGCTCCTTGTTCCTATCCGAAGGAGGAAGTGAGCAAATGTATTCTGTAATTAGTGTGGCCTTTGCATACATTTAAAGGAAA
This sequence comes from Chelonoidis abingdonii, assembly GCF_003597395.2. NCBI lineage: Eukaryota > Metazoa > Chordata > Testudines > Testudinidae > Chelonoidis > Chelonoidis abingdonii. The sequence continues at coordinate 274,197,169 of NC_133770.1, forward strand.
GCCTGATGAGTTGCACATTATAGTAGTCCAGCCTGCCTGTTACAATGGTCTGGACTGTGAAGCATCCATCTGAGAGAATTGTGAGTATTGACCATGTTGCAGCATTTAGCCAGGTCTCAATAATAAATTCAAGAAAAGCTTCTTCATGAATGGTTGACTTGAACACGGTAGTCCACTATTGTCCTAGCATTAAGCAACCTATAACCAAAGAAAACCACAGCTTCCATCTGTGGAGGCAGTTTTGCTTTCTAACTACCGATAATCTTTACAATTCAAGTCATGGTTGCTCTTACTGCTGTGTCAACCCTTTCTTTATGTGGCTCATATCCGGAGGTCCTTACTCAATTTTTGCTCAAGCCACTAACTTCAGCATAAGCAAGGTTCTAACTATACAGCCATGTGACAAAGATTTCACGTTGGCCTCTACTGCTTTCCTCCCCAGCTAGGACATTCTGCAAGATTCCCAGCTAGTGACAATGTTCTCTATCAGCTACTTCAAACTAGCAGCCATCAAAGGGATAAGGATACATATCCTCAGATGACTATCAAGAAAGCAGGATGCAGCAAACTGCATGTGTGACTGTATTCCCATAAGAAACTCTACCAGTAGACATCTCATACGTTAATACATACTATACACAGTGGGGACAATCCTACTCCTGCTGAAGTCAAAGATGGCAGGATTAAACTAGACATGTTCCTGCCACATATTATAGCCATCATGAAATTAAAAGTTGATCTGACCAGAGGCATGCAGATTAAATTATACTGTCACTCTTCTAATCTGATCAAGTAAAGGAGCATGGAACATATTCTTTTAGAATCAATTTTACTATTTCAGGAACAAAGTAGGGCTTTCCAGAGGAAACAATTAAGATGATTTCAGCTGAAAGGCTGGAAGATTCAAGAAATCCATTAAGACACAAAAGGTTTACAGGGTTTTGTTTTTATGAAGTTGTCTTTGTGTATTGAGAGCAGATGGCTAAGAAGAACATTCAAAATGATGTGTTGAATGCAGGTGTATAAACTGAATAGAAAGTTGTGTAAATAAGCATAAGTAAAAGGTCATTGTAAGTGGCATGGATCACAGTTTGGAGAATTCAATAATTTGATTCCTTCAGGATTGATTCTAGGGCCACTGTTATTCAGTTTTGTTAAAGACCTAGACCAGAGCTGTGCTTCAGACTGGCAAACGTTTCTGAAGACGAAAAGACTGAAAACATTTATATCTTAAGTAATAGAGATGCCATCTTCATAAAGACTAACATTTAAGGAGAGTGGGCTATACTTGTTGTACACCAATTTTTGTACAGATTTAACAAATTCTTCAGTTTAGAATGTAGTGATAGCAGGCTTCTTCCTATCATGCCTACAATTTCATTTCACTGAGACTTAGAAAAGGACTTGTTCTAAATAGCCTGAATTAAACTCAGGACACAATGCAATTCCTGTTGTTCCAGTGCTCTGCTTAAGAATTTCAGCAAATACCTTTATAGCTGAAGCCATCTGTCTCTGTCTAGAATTCTTTAATTCCATAATTCCTGAACATTCATTTCTGAGAATCCTGCAAATGAGGGAACATTCGTATTATGGTTCTGAATGGCTGCCAAATAGTTCAGGTTCTCTTTCTAGCTGTCTCCCTACTTTTCCAATGTTACTTCCACCATCCAAATGTACCAAAAATGCTTCCCAGTTCATTTACATTTAAGTTACTGAAACTTTTAAGCAGATTGAGATAACTAAACCCAAATCATTGTTAAACTATAGTTTAAAGCAATACACTAGTCTATAGCAGAGGTTCTCGAACTGTGGTCCATGGACTACCAATGGTCTGCAAGCTCCATTCAGGTGGTCCTCAGATAGTTCCCTCTAAGGTGCATGCCTTGGTGGCCGCACACAAGAGAATGAAGGGCCACTCACCCAATTAGTAGAGTCGTGCAGGCATGGCTTCACTGATTAGGTGCCTGGACCCCAGAGAATACGCATATGTAAGGTGAAGTGGTGGCCTTGTGGGGGAATAGGAGGTAGGAAGAGGGCGTGAGGGGAATTTGGGATGTGCAGGGCTGTGGCGGCCAGAGAAAGAGGCGACTCTCCTCAGTTCCAGGGCTACAGGGTCAGGGAGACATGGCCCTCCTTCCCAGCCCCAGCTTGGGAGCTGTTGCAGTGGGGAAGAGAGAGCACATCCATCACATTAGAAAGGTAAGAATACTGAAATTAAAATATGAGTTGTGTGCTTTTATTTATAGAACAAAAAAACTTAATTATTAAAGTTCTTTTTTATATAGTCCTTTTACCCAAAGTGCTTACAATAGTTAGGTAATGGTACAAACAACATTTGGAAAGATCATTAAGTGGTCTGCCAAGACCCTCAGCAATTTTCAAGTGGTCCATCAAAAAAAAAGTTTGAAAACCACTGGTCTATATAGTAAATAACCTTGAAACTGTGACCAAATGTTACATTATACATATCACTACCAGCTGCAGTTATAATTAAGTTTGCTTAACATTTTCCATATTAAGCCATTGTTTACAGTTGCTTTATAAGTTTTTGGGTTGAATTTTTCCATGCTTTGTCTTTGTCCCAGGTTGACTTTTATGTTTAAGTTTCAGCATAAATGGATCAGCTGTTTTCAAGAATGAGGTTAGAGAAAATTAATGTAAGTAGTTTTGTTGACCTTTTAATAAATGTCTAATTGTTTGGGGGGGGGGTTAAGATGGTGCTGGAGTACAGCAATGATTTGGACAAGGTACTGGAAATTTTGGGAGAGAATAGGCTGGGATTGTGTGTTGCCATGAAAATCTACTTAGACCAAATAAGAAGCTTCTGAATATCACCATGTGCACATGCTCCATGTAAAAAGACTTGATCCTAAAATTTCTGAATATATCATTATGCTGAGCATGCTCCCAGATCCTCTGACCTTCCATCTGCTCTGCACAAGCATGTGCAGCTTTAATCTGACACTTGTGTCTGTATTATTTTTTCTACTTATCTTCTGCTTCATTCAGTGCACAGGATAGACAGTGAATGAGGCAGAAGTTTCTACAGTCAAGGTTGTTCTCTTATGGTTAAGACACTGAACTGGACGCCAGGTGAGCTGGGTTTTATTCTTGGCTCTGTCACCAACTTTCTATGTGATGCTGGACAAGAGTCTCTCACAATGAAGTCACATAAGGGGGGAAAATTAAAGTTCACGGAGAGCCTTAATTTTGGCATGTACTAATCTTTTAAGAAGTTTGTTGTATGTAATTTTAACAAGACTGACAGAACACCATTTTACCTCTACCAACCAGTGCTGGGAGATGCTCACTTAGAACCAAGACTACAAAGAGTTCATCGTAAATTTTGGTGTAAATAAGATACACTGGATAATATAAGTGTGATTATCATTAATAAGAATACAAACTGTGTGAGTCCTGCTAATTGGGCCATGTGTATAATGTTTCCTTAGTAGTATTGTTATGGGCTAATCAAATAAGACAAGTGTCTAATGTCATTCACTTAATGACCCCACCAAATTAATCTACTTTTTCCTCTTTTATTTTAATTAAATCACTGTATATTAACTGCTCACAAACTTTAAGGGGAAAAAGGGTAATTTTAACATAGGTCAGTGACAAATGAACCCAGGTAGATTCTTATTGTTGTGAGTATCAGACATTATTTCAATTAATCTTATAACTGCACACTAAGCTTCTTTGAAACCATTAAAAACAAAGTCTAAGCGCTAAGGCTGCCTTTGAGCTCCTTCACTTGAAGGCTGCAAATAACTTTCTGCTGCACTGCTGCCTCTTGAGAAAGGTATTGAATAGCTAAAGATATAGAGATATGGTATCTAGAAATATACTAGTGATTTAAAAAGAAGGAGGTAAAATCACATGAACAAATTTTACTGTGACAGAGGTGGTCAGGGACAGGCAACTTTTGGGACACTATTTACAAAAGAAGCGGGTGTAATCCAGACAAGTGAGGGTTGATGTCACTCCTGTCTTACAACCTTGCACACCTTACAATGCTTTGCTGTTATAGCTTCCAATTTGGTTTGCTCCTAATCAGCCTGCCAGAATGCAGGTCACACCCAGAATGTCTTTGAACAGCCACAGCAACTCTTACCCTAGCAGTCAGCAAACTCCAGCCATGCTCTGGCTTCCATCAGCCTTGATTACTACATGCAGGGTTACCTCATCATACCTCCTGTCTCATATTTTTTCTCCAAAAATGTGTGTTCTGCACTGTCTGGCTATCGGTTGGATAGTCCAGATATGTTAGGTTCATTGCCTATGGGGATCAAGATACAGCAGATTGCTACCTTAAATGGAGTTATACACACAGTTCACAACAGTGGGTTAGTTTTGATGAAAGAATAAAACAAGTTTATTTAAATACAAGGAAATAGGTTTTAAGTGAGTACAGATATTATTTCATTCAAGTCAGAAATAGTTACAAGAAAAATAAAGATAAAATATTTCCTAGTACTAACGTTAAAAAATTAGACTTAGTTCCAGATGAAATTCTGACCACATGTTTTCAGTATATTACTAACCAAACTGTGAGGCCAGGATCTTCTCCCAAAGTCTAACAGCTGTTTCTCTTTTCTTCTTAGGTGCAAAGAGAGAGATGGGTAGGGAGAGAGAACTGGCAGCATTTTTGCCCCTCAGTTTTGTAATTCAGTCACCCTTTGAAAAGGATTTTCCTGACTGTGACCCCCTAGTTAAAGGTATTTCTGGCTGAGAGCGAGGAAACATAGAGTCTGGTGAAAGAAGAAGGCTTCATGCTTAAATGCAAATTTTCTTTGTCATCTTTCTTCACCATCTTTCTGACTGAGAACTCAGGTTATAGCTTATATGCAGTTTGAGGTAAATGCACATCCCTTTGTTTAAGACAGGCCTGCTTGACCAGCTCTACCTAATTGGGACTATGTGAGTTTGAATAAGTGCCTTTAACATCAGACAGGCAGGATTTCATAATTTTACACATACTGTTGCTACATACATTTCACCATGATAATATTGACCAGTGAATTTTTAGTTTTCACAATACCTCACAAGACATATTTTTGGCAAGGGTTATTGCAATAGTTTGTAGGGTCTGAATGAAGGGGTGCATTTGGTCACAGTGGCTAAAATATGATTATAGGCACAGAGCTAATCAAGCCATCGGAAAAGCTGCGTCAGCCCAGGAGGTATTGTGACACACTGAGTTACAATTCCTCCCCTAAGTTCTCCTTTGCTCTCCAAGCATAGTAAGTTACTAATTACTGTGTGTGATGGGGCAAGGCCAGATGGCTACAGTAAAGTACTGAGAAACAGATATGTTAGCCCCAGGCTAAACAAATCCCTAGTACCCTGGTAACCAAATGGCAGTTGCTCCAGGTTAATCAAGGCACCTGGAGCCAATTAAGATCTTTCTTAGAGGCAAAGTAGAGAATAGCTACTTTAATAAGAATCACCTGCAACCAATCAAGGCCAGGCTAGTCAGGCACCTGGGTTAAAAGGAGCTCACTCAATGCAGGCAGAGAGGAGGCCAGAAGGAGAAGGAGCGTTGTTGAGGAACTGGAGCAAGAAGGTCAAGGAGTTGAGAGTGAGAGAGGACTGCTGGAGGATTGAGGAGGACAAGCGTTAATTCAGACACCAGGAGGAGGTCTGTGGGGGAATAAAAGAAGGTGTTTGGAGATGTAATAGGGAAGTAGGCCCAGGGAGGTGTAGCTGTCATGCGATGTCAGGATGCACTTAGAACTGCGATCCACAGGGCCCTGGCTTGGAACCCGGAGTAGGAGGCGGGCCCGGTCCCCCAACCCGAACTCCTGATAGACACAGGAGGAGCGACCAGCTGTGGTTCCACAGAGGGAAGATCACCGAGGGAACAAATCCGCCAAATAAGTGGCAGGACCACCAAGGTAGAGGAGACATTTGTCACTGTTGTCGTAGCTTCTACTCAGATTTGAACCTTAGAGTTTCATAACTGAGAAAGCTTAGCATGAACCCTCTAAGCTAATTACAAGCTTAGATCTGATAGCTGCACCTAACCAGGAATTCCAGTGCCGGTACAAGCTCTGGTCCCGCCAAAACCTTTCCCTGGGACCCTCAAGCAACCCAAATCCCTTGGATTCTTAAACAGAGGAGAAATAAACATTCCCTCCTCTCTTTACTTCCTCCCAGATTTTTTCCACCTGGTATACTAGGAGTTTCCTGCTTCGATCCTTGTGAAACACAAACCGAGGGACAATTGTACCTTCCCCTCCTTCTTTCCCCCTCCCAGCTTTCCCTGAGAGAGACAGTAATCTGGCACAGAGATTCTATCGCTTGCCATAATAGAAAAAGAAAAGTCAACAAGTTTTAAAAAAAAAGAAAGCTTTATATAAAAAAAGAAAGAAAACATAAAAAACTGATCTCCTGGCATTAAGGTACATACACAGGGCCTATTGCTTAAAAGAAAAATATGAATAAACACGTCTTATTCAAAAAGATACAATTTAAACATTCCAGCAACTACACATTAAAACAAAAAACACATAACAAGCCTATTATTTTTTCTGCCTTTGTACTTACAATTGGAAACTGAAGATTAGAAGCTTGAAGATAGATAAGATCCCCTCTAATAGCTGAGAGGCAGACAAAGACAGCAGACCCCAAACATCCCTCCCCTCAGCTTTGAAAATCCAGTTTCCTGATTGGTCCTCTGGTCAGGAGTTTGGTTCCCTTTGTTAACCCTTTACAGGTGAAAGAAACATTAACCCTTAGCTATCTGTTTATGACACATGTGCTACACAGCAAGTTGGGGATAGGAAGCCAAAGTGCCACCCCTTCCTTTTGGGAATGCAGCAGGCAGACATTGTAAGGCCCCATTGGTCTAGCACTGAAGCTTGGAGAGCTACTAGGCAGCTGACAGCTCCAGGGTGCCACCCAGCAGCAGCTATAACTAGCTTGTTCTCCGCTTCCATGACTGGCTATGGACACAGGCCATGGGATGCTCTGACTCAAGGGTTTGACAGATAGCAGTCTCATGCTCTCTGCCCTATATAAACCCAAGAGGTGTTCCAGGAAGTATATAGGCAACAGTGTGGATTTTCTGCAACTGCTATGACTGTTTCTGAATTCCTGGCTTTGACCATGGCTTGATTTGGACTTTGCTGCCTGACTCAGACTCTCTGACAACGGTATTGGCCATGGCCTGGAACCTGACTGTCAATTCCTCTGCTACTCCTGGACTCAGATTTGCTCTTCCTCTGACCCTTGGCCCTCACTGCATTTGTTGGGGATCCTGACCAGCATGTATTATGGACTAAAAGTCCATGTTGCCAGAGTAGAGGTGCACTGTGACTCCTTCCTACTCTTTTACACAGACAAACAGGCCAACTCGCAACCTAGTCCAGAGTAACTCTCCTTGTGTTATTTCTGATTTACTACCCTTCATTTTTCTAAGCGAACCATTCTTATTTTTTTATTTCCATTATAGTCGTAACTTATAGACTCAGTCATGATTAGGGTGACCAGACAGCAAATGTGAAAAATCGGGATGGGGGTGGGGGGTAATAGGAGCCTATATAAGAAAATGACCCAAAAATCAGGACTGTCCCTGTAAAATCAGGACATCTGGTCACCTAGTCATGATTGTGGACTCATTGTGTTGGACATTGTACAAAGACACAGGAAAACACAGTCTTGTCCTGAAGAGTTAACTATCTACTAAAGCTATATCTCACTTAGTTTCTATTTTCTGCTAATGTTTCTAATGCATCTAGGTCCCTTTGTTTCATTGTTTTGTTTTACAACTTCTTTCAATTTTGTACAGCTAGTGATTTCAGTAATGTGCTGCTTCCTCTAAGTCACTAATGAAGATACCCCAAAACAGGACACTGCAGTGGTACCCCACTGGCCATCTATCCCTGCCACACTACATTTTACTACTAACTACCTTTTTCTGTTTTCAGTCTGTGACAATCCTTATGTCTAGGGCAACATGAATTGTTTTTTGTATGATTTCAGAAAGCACCAAATCTCTCTCTCTTGACCCATTCATTGTGTAAGCCTGAAAAATAAAAAGCAATCAAACTTATCTGGGAAGATCTGTTTCTTAAAAAAATGCTGTTTTATTGCTCATGATTGTTTTAACCACTGGAAGTTTAGTGATATTTAATATGTGCAAGAATAATGAAGGGAGGTTTTCAACATGGCCAGAGGATCACTTCTTGTAATATTGGTGCTAGAGAGAAAGATGCTTTTCCTTTCTCTAAAGATTCTTATGCTTACCTGAATACTTGACAAGAAATGAATGAAAAGGTTCCCAAATACCAGCAAGGTTAATCTGTGGTTTTTATTCACAGGGATACTCGTGTGAACACTTTCCTGCTATATTTGCAAAGCTTCAGTTACTACTCTTTTTCCCACTTGCAATGCAAGTATCTTTAAATGTCAGAGTATAATTATGAAATAGATTATAAAGCCAGAAAGTAGTACAGCGCTCGTCTAGTTTGACCTTTAACACAGGCCACTGGACTTCCCTGACTCCTCTTTGAACTAGAGCAGATATTTTTTTTAATTTCTTGATTTTAAAATTGCCTGTGATGGAGAATCCGCCACAACCATTGGCTAATTCTTCTAATGGTAATTACACTCACCACTAAAAAAAAGGTTGCACCTTACTTTTAGTAAGAATTTGTCAAGCTTTAATCTCTAGTCATTGGAATTTGTAATACAATTGTCTGCTAGATTGAAGAGGCATCTATCAAACTTCAGTTCCCTGTTTAGCTATTTCTAGACTGTGATCAAGTTACCCCTTTATCTTCTCTTTCATGAATCTCCTGTCACTACCAATACTGGTTGATTTCCATAGTTTCTCTCCCTGGGATGGGCTCACTTGGTACCAGCTCCTAATTTCCTTCATCAGCTTTTATTCAGTCTTTATTTAGGAAAGCTCCTGAAGTCAAGTCATGTAAAATTTGGGCTAAGACTAAGGAGATACGCCTAGATTTCTTAACTTATTCAAATTTTTCTTTCTTGAAGCAGAAATGTCTGCTTGTAATACGTGTTCCTTCCTATGCTATATTCAAGAAGCTCATAGGTCCCTATTTACAAACCTCCATTTTTTTTAGTATTCTGAATTAGTATCTTTTTGATGTCCAGTCCTGTATGATTTATCCTATTTTTTTTTTTTAGGTTTGTCTCATACATTTGCCTCATATATAAGTTCATGAAGATTTGTGGTTCTATTTGCTAGCTAACAAATATCTGCAGTTAAAATCTTCCCTGAGTAGTGATAGTGTCGGGGTACGTGTGCACTACAGGATTATTCCGATTTTACATAAACCGGTTTTGTAAAACAGATTGTAGAAAGTCAAGTGCACGTGGCCACACAAAGCACATTAATTCGGTGCTGTGCGTCCATGTACCAAGACTAGCGTCAATTTCCGGAGCGTTGCACTGTGGGTAGCTATCCCATAGCTATCCCATAGTTCCTGTAGTCTCCTTCGTCCCTTAGAATTCTGGGTTGAGATCCCAGTCCCTGATGGGGCAACAATCATTGTCGCGGGTGGTTCTGGGTA
>NC_133770.1:274210167-274273349 GCF_003597395.2 Chelonoidis abingdonii
TGCATTGTTACCTGTGCTGATGAGCTCTGCGTGGTCACCTGTGCTGGTGAGCTCTCCACACTGGGCAAACAGGAAATGAAATTCAAAAGTTTGTGGGGCTTTTCCTGTCTACCTGGCCAGGGCATCCAAGTTCAGATTGCTATCCAGAGCGGTCACAGTGGTGCACTGTGGGATACCGCCCGGAGGCCAATACCGTTGATTTGCAGCCACACTAACCGTAATCCAATATGGTAATACCGATTTCAGCGCTACTCCTCTCGTCGGGGAGGAGTACAGAAACCGGTTTAAAGAGCCCTTTATATCGATATAAAGGACCTCATTGTGTGGGTGGGTACAGTGTTAAATCGGTTTAACTCTGCTAAAATCGATGTAAACGTGTAGTGTAGACCGGGTCTGGTTTTATATATTCTCAGAAGTGGTCCAGACAAGAGAGTGGGAAAGGATGACGGTGCTCAGTAACTCTGAAAAGCAGCATCAAGCTGTGTAAAGTTGGGCAACCAAAACTAGAGGCTAACTTGAAAACCTGTGCCTACATAATTTAGCCCAGTCTGCACAATGAGTCAGTGGCAGAGCTGTACTGGTTCCCCATCCACTGTAGCCACAAAACCACACTCCTTCATAATGCTTGATTTTCATATTTTTGTACTTGGTGTATCAAAAATAAATTCAAGAGAAGATATAAAGCTAGCTCAGTTGAAAAGTCTAAACATGAATTTTCAGTGGTATATTGTTGTTTTATGAAGATGTCCAAAATGTCAATCAAGTGCCAGTAAGGATGTTTGAATCATCAAGAGAGAGGCTGCACTTCTGAAGAAGCTATAACATTGGCCAACAGGAGGTTTTCTTTTTTGACATACTTATGAACCTGCATTTAATTGTAGATAGCAAATAGAGTAAAAGCTTTGGTATCTGTCACATCGGGGAAAATGAGGGAGGGGATCAATAAGTAAAAAATTCTAGTTAACTAAGAGAAAGGGAGTTTGGATGTGGGAGGAGGCTGGGGTTAGGATGTGGGAGGGGGTGCAGGGTGTAGGCTTTGGGAGGGAGTTTGGGTGCAGAAGGGGGCTTGGGACAGAGGGTTGGGGCATGGGAGCAGGTGTGGGGTGCCAGATCTGGGCAGCACTCACCTTGAGTGGCTCCCCGCAAGCAGAGACGTGTACATGCTGCTGCTATGTGGAGATGTGGCTAGGTGGCTCTGCAAGCTGCTCCCGCCCCAAGCACTGGCTTCACAGTTCCCCATTAGCTGGGAACCGTGGCCAATGGGAGCGGCAGGGGCTGAGCACAGACCTAGCCGAGCCGCCATGTAGGAGCAGCAGGGACATGTTGCCACTCGTATGGAACCACCCAAGATGAGCAAAATAGGATGAAATTCATTACTACGCAGTGCCATGTCATGCACTTAGGGTCCAATAACTTCTTTTACAAGCTGGGGGCTCATCAGCTGGAAGTGACAGAGGAGGAGGAGAGGAAGTGTGGGTTAATCACAAGATGACAGAGCCACTAATGGAATATGCCTGTGAAAAAGGCAAATGTGATCCTAGGATGTATTAGTGAGGCATTTCTTGTAGAGCTAGAGAAGTATTCATGCCATTGTACATTGCACTGGTAAGCCCTCCTATGGAATATTCTTTGCAATTCAGGTCACCCATATTCAAGAAAGCTGAATTTACACTTGAACAGGTGCAGAGAAGAGCTACTAGGATGATCGGAGGGATAGATGGCCTATCTTAGGAGAGGAGACTTAAAGAGCTCTGCTTCTTCCATCTAATAAAAAGAAGGTTGAGAGGGGACATGATCACTCTCCATTTATACATTGGGGGTAAACAGTGAGGGTGTAGACCTATTTAAGTAAGGATAATGCTGATGCAAGAACAAATGGATATAAACTGGTCATGAATAAATTCAGGCTGGAAATTTGAAAGTTTCTAATGCTTAGTGGGTTGAGGTTCTGGAAAAGTCTTCCCAAAGCAGTAGTGGTTGCAAATAACTTAATTGGTTCTAGGAGAGCTGGACAAGTTTGAATTCAGTTGTATTGCTGGCTTCTTTGTGATGTGTGTGGGTGCTGTTGGTGGCCTGCGACATACAGGAGGTCAGACTAAATGATATAGTAGTCCCTTCTGGCCTTTAACTCTGCCACTCACTCAGGGGGTGTAATTGCTGACATACCTGAGGTACCTTTAATCTAGATAGTTTGGGTCCCGAGTATTGAAGCAACAACATTGCACGCTTCAGTGTGGACTTGCCCCATATGCACAATTACCCAGGGGTTTCAGACAGGTTTTGCTGCAGCTTCCCTGTTCCAAGACCTGAGTTAGCTAGATTAAAGCAAGCTTTGAGTATGTCAGCTCAAATCACAATCACAAGTATGGTCTAGGCATGTCCTGTAATGCAGCTATCACTAGCTGATGACCTGTGTGCTGTCCACAATAATATCTGATTTGTGGTCTGATCCAAAGCCCTCTGAATTAAATGTAAAGGCTCTGAGGGTATGTCTACACTGCAATTAAACACTGACTCAGGTTTGTGGAGCTCAGGCTACAGGGCTATAAAATAGCAGTGTAGAGCTTCAGGCTCTGGAACCCTTCCCACCTTGGGCTCCAACCTGAGCCTGAACATCTACGTAGCAACTTTATAGCCCCAGAGCCCAAACGCCATGTCAGTTGATGTGGGACAGCCAGAGATGTTTAATTGCAGTGTAGACATACCATCTGTGACTTCAGTGAGCTTTGGCTGAGGCTCTCCATGAATATTCTGTTGTTCCCTTCCTCTTTCTCACCTACTACTAATATTTCAACATTACTCTGATTGGCCAGGTAAAGCAGCAATTGCAGTAAGAGAAGAGATGCTCAGGAGCTTCAGAGTGCTTCATAATGCCAAGAGTTTTAAAGGTAAGAATTGTGAAATTATTTCTCATGCAGTCTATGGTGAAACACGTAGCTGTGAGTAGATATAAGGTAAGAAAAATAAGTTTAATGTGTGACTAATTCCTCTGTGATTCTTCAATACTCTGGTGAGAAAATTCATTAGATAAAGTCTGTCAGTTACACTATAAAAGAACATAAGAGATGGCAGATGCTGGTCCAACCCAAGTTACAATAAATAAAAATGAGTACACGATGAACTGTGAGGCTCTGCATGTTTCCAAGTACTGTGCTGTGTCCTCAGAACGAAAAAATGGTGCCTAGGAGGAGATCATAAGCCAAGTATCATAGCCTATTTAAGAAGTAACCAAGAAAAGCAGAGTAATAAAATTAATTGCCAGTTTTTCAATTACTAACTAGCATTATGATAAAAGCTTCAGAGGCTCATATTGTCAAAGCTTATGGTAGAATAGAGATAAACAAAACAATCTTAAATGGAAAGCAAAGAAGCATCTGTGAAATAAAACAACTCACCTTTGTTGTTTCCAGAATAAATATGGTTATCAAATGGCTTATAAGCAACACCACTGAAATAACTTCTATATTCAGGTGAATATACAATAGAGATGTAATTCAATGTTTAACAGCTCAAGAGCCACTGCTTTATATTGCAAGCTCTTTTGAATAACTCTTTTATTTCTCTTTGTAAAGCACATAGCATATCTTGGGACAATAAATACTTGTAATTCTTTGGAGCAGGGATTGGCTTCTTCTTCTTTATGCATACAGCACCTAGCTCAATAGAGTCCTCGCCCATGTCTAGTCCCTAGGCACAACATACATAAATGATTCCAAGCCAAACACTACTTCTGTGGCTTTGGTAAAATCACTTAAATATCAAAAAGGATATTTTGCCATTTTGCTGCTTAAGTGGAAGCTCTGAAGTGTATGTTGGGTATTATTTCTGCCTGATATTTACACTAGAAATCCAGGTCTTACCTAGCCTGGAAGACTAGGTGACTTTACAACTCGTGAAATTGTAACATCGCTGGAGTTGAAAGGCTGAAATTTGAGCAACTGTGAGAGGTCTTTTTGGTCAAACAGCATAAATATTTGTTCTAACCACTGTGATGCATAGCTGGAAAGGGTTAAACATCCTGCAAAATAAATAACTCTCAAAAGACATGTGGGGAGATAACATTTGTGTTTTTGTGTATTTACATATGTATGAATAGGGTCAACGATGTAATCAACAGTCCCTTTCTATGCTATATTCTGGTAGTTCAGAGATCAAAAGAACATCCTAGAATTTAAATGAATTGTAATCACAGCATATATCCATGTTCATCTCTCTTTGAAATGAGTTGTGAATGGTGGAGGAACAAGAAAATGGCCTTATGTTAATTCGTATAGCTAAGTACTGGTGATGGACCTCTTTCAAAAAGTCATCCTAATTACCTTTTGTTCCCTGAGGAACTCCAGCTTGTCAAAAGACATGAAATTGTATAAAAGATCTTTGGGTCCTGATTCTGTGATCTCAGATCTGCTTAGACTTCATCAGGGGAAGTTTGAGTCTCAAGACTGAAGTCCTAGTTTGCTAGTATGATGTGAATATGATATTTGGACATTGGACTATGAACTATTTCTGAAAGAACTCTTTGCAATTCAAAGCTCATCATCTCTGCTATAAATCTGCACCTCAATGAATTGAACTCATGTCTGTGTGTATATTGATCTTTTAACTATAGTCTTTCTTTTGTTTTTTAATACATTTTAGTTTAGTTAAAAAGAATTGGCTGTAGCATGTATTGAGTACGATCTAAAACATTCATTGACCTGGGAGGTAATGTGTTCGATCCTTTGGGATTGGTAGAGCCTTTTCTTTTATATGACAAGATAAGATTTACAGAATTTTTCATCATATTTGACATGGGTACCTGCATGGATGCCTGAGGCTGGATCATTTTAAGGGCACTGTGTTGTTTGGACTCCTGAGTAACCAATAAGGTCATAAACAAGCTGTTTTATGATGGTAAATCTAATTATTGGAATATCCACCAGTTTTATTGGGATTGTCTGCCCCATTCTTTGCATTTCACCCTAACTGAGTGGCAATAGCTAGCTCTTCACTAGGACCCTGATCACAACCACATTAATTACCATTTATGAGAATGGTTGCCTTTATTAAAGATTCAGGATCTCCTTACCCTGTCTGAATACACCTCTTTGAGACCTCCAGGAAAGCCAGAGGAGACCACTTATCACTCCTTATATTCCAAAGGTAAAAATAAAAAAACCCCACACAAGTCCATATTTCTATTAAAAATAAACAAACAGAAGGGTTAGGCACTCTTTCTATACAAGGAACAAAGAAGTCACAAACCACCGTTGTAAAATCCTTTGTACATCACCTTTAAACATCTTTGCTTCTGTATGCTCATTTGTAAAATGTGACCAGAACTCAATGCCTTAGAAGTGGATTGTGATGATCACATAGTTAATGTTTATAAAATACTAAAGGTGCTAAAATTAATCAGGAGACTCAAAAGGACAGAAGGCGTAGCGCAAAACTTTCTATCAGCTACTTTTGAACTATTCTAATTCTAGGCTGCTCTGCAAGAAAAAACAATCACCCAGGGTAACTTGGGTAGTTTAACTTACAGTGACTCCTTACTTACCACCTATTGATAATAGCTTGCCTAGAACTATTGCCACTCATGACATAACCCATATTCTCTAGCTTGTAGGCTTCAGAGAACAACTTCAGCTGCTCTACAGCTGCAGGAAAATTCTTACAACACAGCCAGATAAAGGGGCTTTTACAGCCACTATGAACTGCTGCGGCCAGAGGCAGAATCCCATTATCCCCAAATGGATTGGGAACTGTCATAAACAGATAGTCCAGGGTTAATTCCTCTTTTACCTGTAAAGGATTTAGAAGTTCACATAGCCTAGCTGACACCTGACCAGAGGAACCAATGGGGAGACAAGATGTTTTCAAAGGAGGAGGGAAATCAGTCTTTTGTCTGTTCAGAAAAGTTTGTGTCAGAGTGAAGGATCCAGGAATCAGCCATCTAACATTTCTTAAAGTAGTAAGTGTTTAGAGAATGAATGTATTAGATTATGTTTATTTTCTTTTGTGACTTCATTTTTGCATAGTGGGAGAATCAAATTGGGTGTCTTTGTGTAACTAAGGTTTTTTCCCAGAGGGACATCTTCTGTGTTTTGAATCTGTTGTCTGTGATAGTAGCGTGCATGCTAATCTCAAAGAGGTATTCCTTTCACCCTTTTTTTCCCTTTAATTAAAATTCTTCTTTTAAAGAACTTGATTGATTTTTCCTTATTTTAAGATCCAAGGGTTTTTTGGATCTGGGCTCACCAGGAATTGAGGGAGGTGAATGTCTTAATCCTGCCAGGAAAAGGGGGATAAAGACTGGGGAAATATTTGGGGGGAAGAGAGAATTTCCAAATGACTCTCCCATAAACGGTTGTTTAAACTATTTGATGGTGACAGCTACTAGATATAAGCTGGTAAATAAGCTTAGGGGTTATGTCATGCAGGTCCCCACATCTGTACCCTAAAGTTCAGAGTAGAGGTGACACTTTGACAGGAACTATCAATCTTCCTGGCCACAACTAATTTATAGAAATTATCTTTTATTTTCTCCCTCTAAATGTTAGCAACTATTCATTGACCATGGGATAAGCAAGTGAAGATCTATTCCTGCAGTGCTGGATGATTATGTCATGAGGGGTCTGCCATTACAAAATAGTCAGTAAAGGTTGTTACTGTATACTTCTGTTGTCACAGTTAGGACAGAGGGGTCATATGCTTTAGGGAAGGTGAAAATGTTTTGCAGGCCCATTCAGCAAAACTGTGGAGTAAAAACCCAAAATTTAACTTTTTTTAAATAAAGCATTACCTAATACATCCATCAAAGCATTTTTTTACAACATGCTTGCAGTTGGAGAAGTGAAACAGAGCTGTGGCACCAGTTCAAAAGGTCTAGTTCTATCAGTGTTACTACTACCCAGGTGTGTCTGTTTATTTTAACTGCCAGGTGTTCCTGTGGCAGTCACTACATTGACATCAAATCTTCACATTATAACTGCCTCAAATTTAGGGCTATGAAGACCCGTATATGGCTCAAGAACCATGGGTTAAATATTGGTGCTGCAGAATATTTGAAATGCTTTACAGAATCCTTGCAGTGATAATTCAACCACCCTCTGACTTCTAAATCAAAAAGAAAAATGTATATGATAATGCACAACAATCAGATAAGTGATGTGAATATAAGGAGACAGCTGTTGCTTTCCATTGACTTGAACACTTCAGCAAATCCTTTGCTCTGTATAAGCTTTGTAGTGAGAAGATGGCTGCCCTCAGCTGTGTGAATCTAGTTGTATTAGTTTAACTAGCTGTTCTATCAAATTTAAATAATACAGATAAAAGAGATCATCTACTAGTCTGTCCCTAATTTTTCAACCAATAAAATGTCCTGAGTAGCTGTTTAGAACTAGCGTCCCAAAATATCTGTTTGCTAGAAAAGTTAGACCAACATAACTGTGAAGTAGAGGGTTGTCTTTTTTAAAACAAAACAAAACAGTGTAGTTATATTGCTATAAGCTCTACTGTGAATGAAGCTATACCACTATAAAGATACCATATACCCTATGGCTCTGGCCTTGTCTACACTTGAAACTTATAGAGCCATAGCTATAGTGATTAGGGGTGTCATTTTCCCCCACCCTTGTGACATAGCTATGTCAGTATAAGCCCTAGTATAGATGTACTCATACTAAAATAAAAGTGCTTTTGCAAATATAGCTTATATCTCTTAGATAACTGGTGTAAGCTATGCTAGAAGAAGCATGAGTATGCTGGCTGAAGCTGCATCTACACTAGGAGGGTTTGTTAGTACAGCTATAGTCTGTTTTGCTTCCCAGACCAAAACAAGCTATATAGCTATAAGCAGTTGATACCGATATAATTGTATCCTCACTATTTGGGAGCAGAAGGGTTACCACTTTAATTTACTGGTACAATTAAAGCAGCAAAACTATCTGGTATAGACAAGGTTTAAAATTTTCTTAATAGGGGCAGGGAAGTTAATGGGATTCTCCAACAAAAACTCAAATGTATCTTAATTCTGCATCACTTCTTATAGGCACAATTCAACTATTTTGAAAGTCCATATAAGGACGTCACTGATTTTAATGAGATTTGGATTAGGCCCTAAGAGAACACACTCTGATTATGCAAATCCATGAGCAAATTGTGACCCTAAGTGAAATGGAGAATTTGTTGAAGGATTGCCACTTTTAAGTCTGTTATTGAGTATCCAGGTAGACTGAAGTTTTTTCCGACAGGTTTTTGAATGTTATAATTCTTCATGTCTGATTTGTGTCCATTTATTCTTCTTGTAGAGACTGTCCAGTTTGGCCAATGTACATGGCAGAGGGGCATTGCTGGCACATGATGGCATATATCACATTAGTAGATGTGCAGGTGAACAAGCCCTTGATGGTATGGCTGATATGGTTAGATCCTATAATGGTGTCCCTTGAATAAATATGTGGACAGAGTTGGCAAATTCAAAAACAGACCCCAGCGAGAAACTGCAGAACTGGAATTAATTTGCAAACTGGACACCATCAAATTAGGCCTGAATAAAGACTGGGAGTGGATATGTCACTACAAAAAGTAATTTCCCTCTGCTGACATTCACACCTTCTTGTCAACTGTTTGAAATGGGTCACCTTGATTACATTGGTCTCATTAGCACTACAAAAGTGCTTTCCCTCCCTTGGTATTGACTCCTTCTTGTCAACTGTTGAGAACAGGCTACTTCCATCTTAATTGAATTGGCTCATTAGCACTGACTCCTCATTTGCTAAGACAACTCCCATCTTTTCATGTGCTGTTTATTTATTCCTGTCTACTATATTTTCCACTTCATGCAATTAAAAATTTGTTAGTCTCTAATGTACCACAAGGACTCCTCATTGTTTTTGTCGATACAAACTAACACGGCTACTGCTCTCAGGGCCGGCGCTTCCATTTAGGCAACCTAGGCGGTTGCCTAGGACACCAGGATTTGGGAGGGCGGCATTTTGCTGCCCTTGGCAGGAATTTGGCAGCGGGGGGTCCTTCCGCGCTCTGGGTCTTCGGCGGCAATTCTGCAGTGGGTCCTTCACTCGCTCCGGGACCTGCTGCCAAAGTGCTCCGAAGACCAGGAGCACGGAAAGACCCCCGCCTAGGGAGCCAAAAACCCTGGCGCCGCTCCTGACCACTCTGAATATTGTCTTTGCATTAATTGTTTGCTTGCTAAGAAACTAAATGTTACCTTGTCTGTAAAGTTGACTGGGAACTATTTACACTTCCTTATCAAGGTGTTTACATACAATAGCCTTGACATTCACACTCTATAGACGTAATGCTTTCCAAAAAGTCCTGCAAAGACAGAACTGTACTCTGTGCTTCAGAAAAGAGTTATGCTGAGGTGCAGGAAGGAGGGGAATGTCACAGAATGGTATATAATGTTGCCGCAGCATCCTCCTAACCCATTATATTTAGATACTATAATGATAGATATAGAATAGATAGTTTTACAGGCTAGGGAATCACACTTAAGACCTTAACTCTTCAGACAGGCAAACTATTATTTGATTTTTTATATATATATCCCAGACTCTTGGGAGTAAAGATTTGGGTGCCTGAAAGAACTAGAATTACTTTACACTATGTGGAGGATTATAGCCAGTGTTTAACCTTAGCTGTACTCATCAGTTGCCTCATTTCAGATCTCCAGATGATTGCAATGACCTTGGGCTTCCCACTGTGCACTGCATAAGGTTTTGTAGAGAAAGGGGTTAATAACCCATCACAGTCTGACTGAATGGCTGTCATACATTTCCTTTGGGTTAGCAATTGGGATTAGTAAACATTTTCAGAGTACAGGGTGTTTGGTTTCTCTTCCAGCCTCACAGAACTGTTTATACAAACAATACTTTTGCATTTTTCTTTCCAAAGGCAGATTTCTTCCATCTATATTCTGTTGAATCTTGAATATGGGTTAAACTGTAAACTCTTTGAGACAGTGACTGTACAGTGGCTAGTATAATGATGCTTAAAGCACTGCTTGTGGCTTGTAAACAATACCTTAAAACAAATCATAGTTATATTTTAAGTTCAAGAATGTATATGCCTTATCATTCAGCAATATAGCCTACAAATTTTATTTTATTATTCATCAGCAAATATTTGTTGAGGATTTTACTAATCATAATGCCAGAAAATCTGGAATTCATTTGCTTCAGCCGTGCCACCCTGAAGAAGCATCCACCGCAGTAAAGGATATTCATTCATTTATAACAAATCTTAAAAGAAGCAGCTCAGCATTATATGACACAGACTTTTGTACTCATTAACCTTAGCAAAGATACGTTGATATTCCTTATCTCTAATGATTCTGTCATTTGTGATTCTCTGCTAACATGGAAATTCAGCCAATACTTATTTCAAGAAACTCTGCCATTTGTTCCTTGGGCTACTTTGTAACACTACTCGATTATCAACTAATTCAGGTAATGGGGTTGCCAAGATCTATGAAGATAGGGTTAATGCCCACAGTAATGTAATTTATAGGAAATTTAGAATACTCTAAGGGGAATGATTTAACCTTTCAAGATCAAATCAAGATATCCAGCTTCTGCAACACATTTAATAACAGAGACACTTGTTCTAACATTTTCCATTATGTTTTAAGAAAAAAGTATTTATACGATCAGATGCATTTCAGTGTCTCTGTACTGTGAAACTACAAGGAAAGGCTAATCTGTGAAAAGGCTCATTTCAAAGAATTCTGTCAAATTAGTAAATGTACAATATTTTATAGAGTAGCATTAATACATGTTTCTTTCTTTGAAAAATTGTTTGCTGCACTTTATTGAAAATGCTCCAAAAGAAAAAGAAATTATTAAAAAGGCTCACTACTCCATGGGCAAGGTGAAATCTGTGTAGCTGGCTTTTGTGGGTGAGAAATCTGAGGAACTGTCACAGATTGAAGTGACACTAGAGGAGATTTTGGAATTAATTGATAAACTCAACATTAACAAGTCACCAGGGCAAGATGGCATTCACCCAAGAGTTCTGAAAGAACTCAAATGTGAAGTTGCGGAACTATTAACTATGGTTTGTAACCTGTCCTTTAAATTGGCTTTGGTGCCCAATGACTGGAAGTTAGCTAATGTAACGCCAATATTTAAAAAGGTTCTAGGGATAATCTCGTCACTTACAGACCAGTAAGTCTAACGTCGGTACCGGGCAAATTAGTCGAAACAATAGTTAAGAATAAAATTGTCAGACACATAGAAAAACACAAACTCTTGAGCAATAGTCAACATGGTTTCTGTAAAGGGAAATGATCTGTCTTACTAATTTTTAGAGTTCTTTGAAGGGGTCAACAAACATGTGGACAAAGGGGGATCCAGTGGACATAGTGTACTTAGATTTCCAGAAAGCCTTTGACAAGGTCCCTCACCAAAGGCTTTACGTAAATTAAGCTGTCATAGGATAAAAGGGAAGGTCCTTTCATGGACTGAGAACTGGTTAAAAGACAGGGACAAAGGGTAGAATTATGGTAAATTCTCAGAATGGAGTGGGGTAACTAGTGGTGTTCCCCAGGGGTCAGTCCTAGACAATCCTATTCAATTTATTCATAAATGATCTGGAGAAAGAGGTAAATAGTGAGGTGGCAAAGTTTGGCAGATGATACTAAACTATTCAAGATAGTTAAGACCAAAGCAGATGGTGAAGAACTTCAGAAAGATCTCACAACAAAACTAAGTGGCAACAAAATGGCAAATGAAATTTAATTGTGGATAAATGTAAAGTAATGCACGTTGGAAAAAATAACCCCAACTATACATACAATATGATGGGGCTAATTTAGCTACAAACGAGTCGGGAAAAAGATCTTGGCATCATCGTGGATAGTTCTCTGAAGATGTCCACGCAGTGTGCAGAGGCAGTCAAAAAGCAAACAAATGTTAGGAATCATTAAAAAGGGGATAGAGAGTAAGACTGAGAATATATTATTGCCCTTATATAATCCATGGTACGCCCACGTCTCGAATACTGTGTCCAGATGTGGTCTCCTCACCTCAAAAAAGATCTTCTAGCACTAGAAAAGGTTCAGAAAAGGGCAACTAAATGATTAGGGTTTGGAGTGGGTCCCATATGAGGAGATTAAAGAGGCTAGGCCTTTTCAGCTTGGAAAGAGGAGACTAAGGGGGGATATGATAGAGGTATATAAAATCATGAGTGATGTTGAGAAAGTGGATAAGGAAAAGTTATTTATATTATTCCCATAATACAAGAACTGGGGTCACCAAATGAAATTAATAGGTAGCAGGTTTAAAAACAAATAAAAGGAAGTTCTTCTTCACACAGCGCACAGTCAACTTTGTGGAACTCCTTACCTGAGGAGGTTGTGAAGTCTGGGACTATAACAATATTTTAAAGGGAACTGGATAAATTCATGGTGGCTAAGTCCATAAATGGCTATTAGCCAGAAAGGGTAAGAATGGTGTCCCTAGCCTCTGTTTATCAGAGGATGGAGATGGAGATGGATGCAGGAGAGAGATCACTTGATCATTGCCTGTTAGCTTCACTTCCTCTGAGGCACCTGGCATTGGCCCTATCGGTAGACAGATACTGGGCTTGATGGACCTTTGGTCTGACCCAGTACGGCCATTCTTATGTTCTTATGGAAGGAGCTCAAAGAGCTTGGCTTGTTTAGCCTGGCCAAAAGAAGGCTCCGGAGGATTGCTTGCTCTATATAAATATATCAGGGGATTAACGTTAGGGAGGGAGAGGAATTATTTAAGCTATACTAATGTAGGCACAGGACAAATGGGTACAACTGGATATTAGGAAGTTTAGACTTGAAATTAGACGAAGGTTTCTAACCATTAGGGAGTGAAGTTCTGGAACAGCCTTCCAAGGGAAGTAGTGGGGGCAAAAGACTTATCTGGCTTTAAGACTAAGCTTGATAAGTATATGGAGGGGATGATGTGATGGATAGTTTAATTTGAGCAATTGATCTTGGTTTATCAGCAGATAAGTCTGCTCAATGGTCTGTGAGGGATGTTGGATGGGATGGGATTCTGGTTACTGCAGAGAATTCTTTCCTGGGTGCTGGCTGGTGAGTCTTGCCCACATGCTCAGGGTTTAGCTGATCGCCATGTTTGGGGTCGGGAAGGAATTTCCTCCACGCGGATTGGCAGGGGCCCTGGAGGTTTTTCGCCTTCCTCTGCAGCGTGGGGCATGGGTCACTTGCTGGTGGATTCTCTGGCAGCTTGAGGTCTTCAAAACTACATTGAGGACTTCAATAACTCAGTCATGGGTTAGGGGTTGTTATAAAACTGGATGGGTAGGGTTCTGTGGCCTGCTTTGTGCAGGAGGTCAGACTAGATGATCATATTGGTCCCTTCTGACCTACGAGTCTATGAGGTGACCCTTGCACAAGGATCTCAGAGGGACTCTGTGGCCCACTGTGAGTTTCTTCCCCCAATGCAGATTTGAGTTGCTGCTACATAGAACAGCGTGCTTGATATTACATTCCTTCCACATTCAAAGCTCCCAGTGGAGTTAATGGGAGTTTGGGATACAAAGGCTGCAGGATAACACCTAATTATAAGTGCATATCAATATTAGTTTAGCCCAAAGAAATGCTGTTTTTTAACGTAGGGAAAGCTAGTATGTATAATGATGAACAAGACTTTATTTACTCAATGTCTATACAGTTTCTAGAGCAAAGGGACCTTGATCCATGAGAAGGACCTCTGGATGCTACTGAAGTGCAAATAAATAATAGTTAATTTGAAAAAAAAGAAAAGGCAAAAATCATACAATATTTAAAACTTTAAGTTACAAATTTGCAAAACAGATATTGCCCTCAGAAATACACAGCAAGTAAAAAGAGTTCATATTATTATTTTAAATTATTTGCATAATCTAATTTTAATTATGGCAAAACAAATATATTTGTCAGAAATTACACTTCTTTGGAGACCTGAAGAATACTAAAATAGTCTGCAGCATAAATCAAATGCACTGTGATTTTTTTTGTTTGGTTTTTAGATTACTTATGTCTAGCAGGAGCTGGAGCCTGTATAGATACAATTTATTTATGCTTTCGGTCCCAGTGCTTGCTGTTAAAGAGAATTGAGTTAGTGAATGAAAGAAGATGTGGTACAGAAGGAATGGGATTTCTCCCCAGGAAATGCCAAGAAAACCTTTAAATACTGGCAGAAGGAGAATTTCCGATGTTTGTTTCTGAAACTACAGCCTGAAGTCCAATGAGCTCCAGAAGCAATTATATGGGAGGAAAAATAGAATACTATCGGAGTGAAAAATAAGGGACCAAATTCTGTCCTCCATTATGCCTTTTTAATTTCATTGGCTAATGGCAGAATTTAACACTAGGTCTACAGGCACATTTTCAAAATCACTATTCTATTCTATCCTGTTCCTTCCTCTCTTACCATGTACTTCTACTGTTGAAATGGACTTTAATTTCCTGTGAGAAAAAAGTGCAATTTACTCCATAGCAGGGACAAGGAATGCATGTTTCAAACCACAAGTTGTAGAGCACAGTGATCACTCGATTACATAGTGAAATTTTGTGGCCTGTATTGTACAATGTGTTCAGACTAGATGACTGTTATTGTCCTTTCTGTCCTTAACATCTGTAGATGAAGTCCTGGTCCCATTGAATTCAGTGACAAAACTCCATTGACTTCAGCAGTTAGGATTTTATCCTATGAAATTTAAATCTCAGAGCCTCTTTCCTACACAGGTTTTGGGAAACCACATCAGACCTCAGGCTCCATCTTTCTTCCTCACCTTTTTACTAGCTCTCACCCACTGCTAAATTAGATTGCAGGCTCTCTGGCAAAGGCAGCATGTGTATATGAGTGTTTGTATAGTGCTTAGCACAAATTTGGCTCTGAATACAAATACTGATACTTCTAGGTTTTGTAGAGATCTAACAGTATCAACAGAAAATATATCAAAATCAAAATATTCAAAGTTGAGTGTCTATTGCAGGGGTCAGCAACCTTCAGCATGTGGACCATCAAGGTAATCCGCTGGAGGGCTGCGAGACATTTTGTTTACATTGACCATCCTCAGGCACGGCCCCTCACAGCTCCCAGTGGCAGCGGTTCACCATTCCTGGCCAATGGAAACTAGTGGGAAGTGGTGCAGGCTGCAGGGACGTGCCACCCGCTGCTTCCCACAGTTTCCATTGGTCAGGAACAGTGAACTGCAGCCACTGGGAGCTGTGGGCAGCCATGCCTGTGGATGGTCAATGTAAACAAAATGTCTCACAGCTCGTCAGCGGATGACCCTGATGGGCCACATGCCGAAGGTTGCTGATCCTGGTCTATGGTATCCACCTAGATACCTAATCATATGGCTTAATTTTCAGTGGTGCTAAGAACCTGTAGCCCCTCTTGACTCTGTAGGGTTAAAAGTTTGAAAACGTTGGCACTGGTTCTTGTTGGATGAGCCACTCCGAAGTCACTACTGTCAATTATATTATTTTTGATGTGAAGGCGTTCAGTGTTTAGGAAACTTAGGACACAGTTTTATTTGCTTTTCAAGAATATATTGGCTGCAAGTTTTTATAGGACCCTGAACTTGTGGCTCAATCAATGTGTGTGTGAAGATCTGCCAGGTTTGATCTGCAGATGACTAAAATTCACATTATTTATCAACAAGTCGAGGAGTACTGTGGCTAAGTGCTAAAGTCATCATTTTCAGAAGTAGCCACTGATTTTCACTGAATCAATTTCTGGGTCACTAAAACTTTAGCCACTGAAGTCAGTGAGAGCTTTGGTTGCTACACCAGGTCCAAGTCTGTGGAAAATAAGCCTCATTGTAGGACAAAACAGTACGGCTAATCCAATGCCGTGAAGTCCATGGATATCTTTCACTTTAGTGGTGTTAAATCAGCTCCTTCACATCATTTTTTTTCTCTGCCTGCTGAGGATAAAACAATGTAGTTTATAAACTGCATTTATAAATTGAATTGAGGTTCTTAAACAGCATTAAAGAGTTCTTATGAATAATCTACAACACCTACTTACAGAGTTGCTAAAAATCTGTTTCTGGGAATTATTTAAAGTAAAATCTCTTGGAGTTTGAGAACCTAGACCCAGAATCTCATTATTTTTAGTGTCAGCTTTTGAACTTCGATACATAGCCTGTAAAATTATTCAAAGGAATGCTTAATGTGTTTTAAAATAGAGCCTGAAACTACTTCCTACTCATTTCTAAGCAACTTGCGAGCAAAACCTGTCCATGAATTATGCACAAAAATGTGTATTAGTTGTTTGGTTCATTGTTTATTATCTGGCAACACGGTTTGTTACTTAGGATGTCACAGAAACTAAAATGGAATTGTTACATCACTGGCCATTTGAACTACTGTTCAAACATACATCACTGCCGCAGCATAAAGAAAGAGATGGAAATATGTTAGAGAGGAAAAGGAAGACTATTATTTTTTTATTTATGTTTCAGGAATATCTAGAAGCCCTAAGAGAGATTGAGGCTTCTCTGTGCTAGGTCACACTGTTAGTCTGTAACAAAACCAACAATAAAACTCCAAAACTCCAGAATCTCAGTCTAGTGCCTTAATCATAAGCCCATCCTTCTTTTCTGTGATTGTGGGTTTGGATTGCTACCTTGACCAAATGAATAGTTATGAACTTAATTGGCTTGTCTCAGATCACCTTAGGCAAATTAACTGGTGAATGTGGTTACACTGGGCCAAATTCTTTATGGGTGTAGCAACATTAACTTCAATGCATTACACCAGCAAAGAAGTGGCCCTAGGAATTTCAGTGATACAGCAAAGGTGAATATATCCTCCAAACCTTTTAAAATGTAAGCACTCTTTTATGATCAATATATCTATTTATTTCTTGACTGTATGAATGATGAAAAGGAGCAGAAATGTAAGCAGGTGAGTGTTTTAAGACTTCTTTCTTTGGGTTGTGGGTCAGTCATCTACAAGGCTAAATATGTTATTCAGTATAAACACATAGGGACAGATTATGGGCTCACAATGGTGTAAATCTAGAGTAACTCAATAATTGATGTACACCAGTGACACTGAAGCGTGATTTTACCCAGTATGGCTGCACGGTGTGTACATCAAGTAGAACTTGGACCAAAATTTTTAAAAGTGGCTTGGGACTTTGGATGTCTCAGTTTTGCATTTCCTAGCTTCAGATGCCTTAATGGGTCCCGATTTTTCAGAAAGTTCTGAGGACCCACCCTCAGAACTTTAGATCTTCAATAAGACGTCTCAAATTTGGCACCCAAAATGACTAATCACTTTTGGAAATTAAGTCCTGATCTTGTTCCCACTGAATGACTAAGCTCTCCAATGGGAGCAGGGTTGGGTCCATACATTATTGTTGTTATTATTTGTTTACATTATCATAGTGCTTAAGACCCCCAGCCAGAGACCAGGACCCCATTGTGCTAGGCACAGTACAAACAGAGAACAAAAAGACAGTCCCTGCCCAAAGAGTTTACAATCTAAGTATAAGAGAATAGACAACAGATGGATACAAACAGATTGATAGGGGAGTACAAGGAAACAATGAGACAATATTGGTCAGCGTGATAAGCAATGATCAAGTTTTTTATAGACCTCACAGCAAAGGAGAGTTTTAAGGATGAATTTGAAGGAGGAGAATGAGTTGTGAGAAGCTCCCTGTAATCATTCACAAAACTAAGTGTGAGGGGCAGCATGGGAGAAAGCATGATGATGCTTGTTTAAGAATTTACCAGGTGGGCGATGGTGGCTGGGCATCATGACCCGATCAGAGGCTCAAGCTGACCTTTTGATACTGAATGAGAGGTAAGAGGCAAGGTGGAGTTAGACTGGGAAGGGCCTTGAAAGTGAAGCTTATGTTTGATACGCTAGACAAGAGGAAACAAGTGAAGGGATGGAAAGAGAATTTGTCAATGACAGAGAGAAGGATGTTGCAGTAATCAAGATATGAGATGATGAGAACCTGAGTGGGAGTTTTAGCTTTAAAGATGAGCAATTGATGGCATAGGATAATTTTTGCCTTAATGATACATCATCATTAATACTGAAGCCAAATCATTACTCAGTCTGATTCAAAGAGATTTTTGACCTAGGAATTGAGAAGCAAATCCTTCCTATTATCAGAAGGGTTCTGGCTACTATATAGCAAGGACACTCCAAGGATACGAGATATGCCAAACCCATGGGGAAAAAAAAAACACAGAAATTAGGCTTGTTTTTGGCTTAATTGGCTTGTGAGTTGCTTGTTGGCTAGTTTTTGGCTTGTAGCTTGTTGCTTCTTTTTTTTTTTTTGCTTGGCTTCTGGCAAGCAGGGGCAAGGGCAAGCTGGGGCAAAGGTGGGGGAGAGAATCAGGGATGCACAGCGGGCCCACCATAGTCCCAGACTGCACACTGGGGGGATCTAGTCACAGAGTGTTGGGGTTTTTAGATACTGGCTTGTTTTGGCCTTGTTTTTAAATGGGATTAGCTTGATTTTCGGCTTGTGAAAGTTAGGGTGCTTATTTACTGTGAGAAAGTTGGCAACTGTGATCCTAGTGTATTTACCTCCCTTGCACCAACCATTTATCACTTTGGTTTGATTTCTAACTACACTTTTTACTCAGAACCATGGTGTGAATCCATAGGGCAAGTTCTCTTCACTAGGTATAAATATAATTCCCATTCAAGTCACAGAGAGTTATGAGTGTATGTATCTTAAGAGAAGTCTCTCTAAGTGTTTAACCCTAAGTGTTTATGGTGACCAGATGTCCCAATTTTATAGGTACAGTCCCAATATTTGGGGCTTTGTCTTATATAGGCACGTATTGGCTCCCAACCCCTGTCCTGATTATTCAAACTTGCTGTCTGGGTACTCTAGTTTAACTGTATAGGCATACATACGCATCATAAAAAGTATTATCCCCATGGTAAAGGCTGTAGTTCAGCATTAAATTCAACAATGCAAGACCATATGGAACAGTCGCATTGGGTGTTGTTTCTTTTTATACAAGTTCCTTTTTCATTTTGTGCTCTTTTGAAGATGTTTTCTGTGCGGAGCTGAGAAAAATAACAAGATAATATAAGCAAAGCAATGACAAGCAGATGAAATTAAGTGAGAAAGCAGTAGTGTTAAACCTTGCATTTATGGAGAGAGAGCTAAAACAATACATTCAAATTTTATTAAGAGCTCCTTTAAAAGTTGGGGTCTGAAATAATAGTAATGTATTTTATTACCACATGATAATGGGTTCTCTGGGTTCTGAGCAGCTTCTGTAGGACCAGGAAGCCATCATCCCCCATATCCTGGTGTGACATTCTATACCCTGGGGGAGCATCCTGTAACCTACCTATTCCTCATTTTTATATCGTGATCTTACATATAAAGCATGGCTTGTAAGGTATCAGGGGATAAGCTATGATCTTCTAAGATGTCTGCATGTGCTCCTGATTTATACTAACACTATTACAATAATAAAAGTTTTCAGAAAATGTTTTTTTCTTCTAGCAGTATTATAAAATATTATAATGCAATTAATGTCCAGACCTTTCTGATCATTTTATATTAGTCACAGGCATTCATTAGAACCATAACGTACTGTAATCCTGTTAAATTCACACTTGATATTTTATTTATATTAATAGTTGTGTATGCCTGTAGGAAGTTTTAAATTGCATCCCTCTTTTGATAAATGCTCGGTAACTCATCCGTCTAATATCAGTTAATGAGTGTTTTGTTTTAGAAACTGAAAATTCTCAGAGGAGATATATATACATTGTATTAAATTGCAATATATCCAGTGTTATTTTTTCAGTCTGGATAATATCAGGCATCCATTTTTGCTCCTTTGACTTTGTGTGTGCAAATAATTGCAGGCTCAATGTTTGTCTCTCTCACTCACATGATAAAGCTGGGCAAAATTTTTGCCCAAAACTTTTTCAGTGACAAATGTATATTCCACAATACCAAAAGGCTTAATGAACTTTTGTCATTTCATTGAATTCCTTGTAAAAAAAAAATAGAAAAAAATTAAAATCTTTAATGAAATGGAGAAAAAATATTTTTAAATGAAACATTTTAATTTTTTTGGTTTGCAAAAAATATTTATTTTCAATTTTCCTTTATTTTATTTTAAAACATTCAAAAATGCTATAAAAGGCTAAATGAAATGTTTCAATTTTGTCAAAACAAAACATTTTTCAGCTTCTGAGTCACTGAAAATATTTGGTTTTGATTTGACTCAAAATTACTTTTTTTCAATTTTTCCATTTTGCCAGCATACAGAAAAATCTATTACTTGCACAGCACTGTCTCTCTCGCTGGCTGTAATTTGCTCCTACAGTTAAGGTCTTTACAAGTTTACGTACCAGATTTATGAACCAAAATACATATCTCAGATGATTTTGGCCATTGGTATCTTTTATGGGGTTCCCAAGGTGCAACCTGGATTGTGGGACCACTGAACCCTCTGTCTCACCATTTTGTGGTATCCTTCTCACACTGTGATGCCATGTTAAGCCACAAATCCCTGGCAAGTATTGCACTTACATAGACATCCACAGGCAGGGACACACCCATTGAGTTACATGAATGATCTCTCAGCCACTCATGACCCATCAATAGAGAGGCTCCAGCCAATTCCCCCTAACCCCTCAGCTTTGCACTCCAAAACTGAACTATCTTGCACCGGTTAGAAGCCTAGTCAGTATAATTTTTTTACCCAACTTGCCCCTCCCTCGGTGTGGAGAGGACACACACAAGCCTTTGTAACCTGAGCTGAGATTTCATAAGCACTTCAAACAAAATACACTGTTTTAGGTAAAAAATATAAAACACATTTATTAACTACAGAAAGATAGTTTAAGTGATTATGAGTAACAGGCAAAAAAATCAGAGTTGATTACTTCAGAAACAGAAACAGAAATAAATTTGCAGTCTGAGTTCTACAAACTAAACAGGATTTGAATCAAGCAGTGTGTCATCCTGAAAGATGGTACAAACAAGTCACAGATCCTAAATGGCCTGTTGTGGGGGGATTGAGGCCAAAAGATGATGTCACTTATCCTCTTTTTATAGTTTCTTCCAGCTTGCTGGAAAGATCTATACTTGTGACATGGGGATTCACCTCCATTGGTCAATCAGTCTCTATTGTCTATGTGCTCTCTCTAAGAAGTCTTCTGTGATGGCTGTTGAGGGAGTGAATTTGCTTTAATGGGGTCATCAGCAAGTCTAGCAACTCCATTGTTGAATCTGAAAGGCTGGTTGTGGGTGTTTCCAACCTCACAACGTATTTCAGTAACACATACTTAGTAAAACTTCATAACTTCACATACAATGATAGAACATATACTCCAACAGGATATTAATGTTCATCAGATCAAGACTTTTAAAATGATACTTCACAAGGCATATTTTGTACAAACTATATCATAATTATA
This sequence comes from Chelonoidis abingdonii, assembly GCF_003597395.2. Classification (NCBI taxonomy): domain Eukaryota; kingdom Metazoa; phylum Chordata; order Testudines; family Testudinidae; genus Chelonoidis; species Chelonoidis abingdonii. Next base: position 274,231,586 of record NC_133770.1, read on the forward strand.
TAACACTGGTGAATATGGGGGTTCCAGGTTGTGACTCTGAGGTACAGAGTGCCACGGTGTCCAACTTTATTAGACAGGAGGGCCACATAAATCTAAGCACAACCTTGTGTGGGCCAAACAGATTCTACATAGTTTAATAAAATTTAAAGTCACCTGTATTGATGTATATTTTAAGTTCAGGTTGTTTCATATCTACTTAGATAGTTTGTTTCTATGTACAGTATTGTCTGTTTCCATATTGTGTAAACTAAAATGATGTAAACATGACGACAAAATGCTAAAGAATCGGTCATTAGTATATTGTGTTGAAGCTGGCTGTCAGCCTTATGAAAGGGTCTGGTGGCCCATGTATGGCCTGATGGCCTTAGGTTGGGCATCACTTTTTTTGGCTGTGCTCCTGCAATAAGGTCCACGTGACTGGACCCAGGCACAACCATAAGGATCTGCCTGCATGAATGTCATTTCAAGAGCCAAGCTTCATACTGTATCAGTACTCATTCTCCCCACCTCACCCCTTAAAATACAAAGTCCAAAATATATTAGTTCTGAAAATCTGGCCCTAATACTAGTGATATCGTAGTAATAATAAATTATTGGCATAGCATTAGATCTTTGGGAAGGCATATGGAAATGTACTCATTATTTCATTATGCAAAAGTGCCAGACCATTATCCATGTAATTCTTATTCTTCTAATCTGTGTTTAATTAAATATCCATCTGCCAAAAGAGAGCAATAACAGCCTCGTATAAATATCTGTAGGCATTATTTGTCTACAGCGCTGCTCAATTTTACAAAGGGAACTCATAAGGTCATACATTAGCATTTGCTTAATAATTGCAAAGCATTATTCATGCATCTTAAAACAGTGAAATCTATGTCCTTTGTTAACTTATGGATGTTTTATATGAACAAAGCCTGTGCCTTTGTGACTTTAGCTGACTCCAAGAAAGCATCTGACATATTTAACAGGGAAATTATGTTTTCCTCCTCCACTAAGATGGAATTTCTCCAAATGCAGATAGGGTTATCAACGTCCTCTATAGTACCTCTAAAAGCACTGTGCTCTTTGATGGATTCCAATCTGGATAATTCAAAGTGACTAGTGGGGTGTTGCAAGGAAATATTCTGGCCCAATTTCTTTTTATCATTGTCACACTGACTAAGTCAGATGAAACTCTAAAAGCAACTTTAGATTCATTACTCAGCCCAGGCAGGTCCCACAGGCACTCTACCAAGGTCCTAAACAATCTGTGCTGATTCTACAGCTCTTCCAGAGGACAGCTCTAAGTATGCACAGCAGTTTTCAAAATACTTAATGGTAACATGGTGAAGGTGAACCAGTAGGCCAGCATGTCCTGACAAATGTCATTATCAATAGCTACAATAACTCCTAGTTCCATCTAGACAGTGACCTGATGGTGCACTTCCTCTGTATTAGTTGTTCCCATTTGATGTAGTGTTGTTAAATCATATTTGTTTGCTTTTGCTTGAATGAGTACATGACATGTTGAAGAGAGAAAACTCAGTAGTCACCTCTAACAGAAAGTCTTGGTCATGGTGAAATTCCACTGTATATTTTTGTGTGTGGAGGGAAGGCCTTGCAAATACTCCGTATAAGGGATCCCATCCCACTTAGTGCCATGCAGTGAAGCTGTGCTCCATTCAGAGGTGCACAGAGGAGGAATTTGGATTTGAGTGGGACAGAGTGTGACCATTGAATCTAAGATTGTATACATACACACACACACAAACTTTAAATATCTGTTTAAAAGCTTTGCTATATAAGTGGCCTGAACACCTCTGTTGGGCTTTCTTCCAACAGATAGCAGAAACTCCAGGTTAATTCCTTCCATCCCTCCCCCGCACAACTACTTTCCCAGTATATCCTCCTCGATCCCTGTTCTTTCTTCATTCAACTTCCCAAATACATAAAATCAGGGGGAAAAAATACCCCCCACACACAAAAAAGGAAAGCTAGAGGAGAGCTCAGCGTATGAAATGCATACACAAATCTCTTATATCTTCAGAATTCCAACATCTAGCATGAGTACCATCATGAGATTACTACATTAATAGATATAAAGCCAGAAGGGACCATTGCAGTCATCTAGTCTGACCTCCTGCATAACACATCATAGAACTTCCCTGAATCAATTCATCTGAACTAGAATATATCTTTTTTAAAAAAAATCTAATCTTGATTTTAAAATTGCCAGTGATAAAGAATCCAACACGATGTATGTTTCTTTATGTGCTTCAGTAGAATACCTAGAATGTTTATTTCAGATAGCAGATATTTAACAGCAATGCTGATGCCTGTGTAGTGAGAACAAATTTCAAAGTTTTGGTCATGAGTGAATACTTTCCTTTTCTGCATTGTGATCATTGCAGGTTAGAATGGTGGAAACCTCCTAATTGTGGATTTTTGTGTGAGTTATAATACTTTGGTCTCATTTCAGCTGTTGAGTTTAGCATCTGAGTGTTGGTGACCTGTGATGTACAGGTCAGACTGGTTGACCTAGTGGTCCCAGATGGCCTTAAATTTTATGATTCTATGATTAAATAGATTGTATCTATATTTCTATAGCTTTTCTTTGCTCACATTCCAAGGGATCTATGCAAGTTCCCTTCTTTCACAGGGAACATCCTGGCAACTCCAAGTATTGTGCTGGTTATATGAGTAAAAGGCCACTCATGAGTGTGTCTCAACAAGTACAATGTATTCTTTAACCTTCATCTTCACATTTTACATGTTTAAATGGCACAAAGCAATTTTGCTGAAGAAATAAACAACTTGCATATTGTGGATAAAAGTGATTTTTTTGCTTGTGTTTTTTTTTTTCTTCAAATTGGTTCAAAACCAAGAAGTGAAATTCCATCAGCTCTGCTTTTTAGGTGAAATGTTTTCCACAGATCGAATAGGAACATTAATCTCAGACACTAGACTTTTTTCTTTTTGAACTGCTAAATTTTAAATTTAATACATTTATTAGATCTGTGTGTAATTTCTATAGGTAGCAATAATTCTTTTGCATAATTTCTTGGGCCTCAAACTAAAATCTAGAGGGCATGACCAAATACAGACCCACTTGTGGTGTATCCTGAAGTGAGTTTTCTAAAAGGATCAGAGATTCCCAAGTCTATTTATAGTACTACTGCAGACTTTAGGAAAGTGTTTTAAAGATTTTAAACTTTTGCCAAAGTGATCAGTCTTCCGATGCAGTAAAATACCTAAGGATCTGTAATCATTTCCTACACTTCCCTACATTGAAATATCTTACAAAAGATGCTATTTTGTTACGTTTATTACTTATGGAGTATTGCAATAAAATATTACTTTGATTTGGGTGTGATAAAATGTAATGTGCTCTAATTATTGTTAGAGCTAAGTCATATTTTTAGAACAAATGAGAACTGTTCTGTATTGACAGATTTTTAAATTAACCAGAAAACGTTCACGTGTTCCACAGTGGTGTGACAAATCAAAAACGCATGCAGGATGGTAGCAACAATAAAGAGCTTCTAAAAAATCATAGGTCTTGTCTCAAAGTAAATTTAGAAGATCAACCACCTTTATTGACTGTATAAATTTATCTAAATTTGTTTCATTATCATCTTTATCATTGTCAGATTCTGTCAGTTCACTGCTGAGGAAAAAATTGGAACTCTTATTATCCAGATTTTACTTCTCTGCAGGGCTCTTCATGCGTGCTGCCTGGTTTGTAATTGATTATATAATTTCCCCACCTGGACATTTTATATACATCTATTTCACTTTCACTGTTCCCCCTAGAAACCGCATGCTCACGATCATTTCTTTCTCTTGATATCTCATTGCTTTTTATTACATATGTTATTGATTTATCTAATTTATTTTGTTTGTCATCTCCAAAAAAACCCGGCATTTTGTGCTCTCACTTCTCAGGTTAGCTACAAACGGGAGTTGCCAAGTTCTGTGTGATTGTGGCTACACTCAGGAGTCTCAGAAATCATCTCACCGGTGCTCTAGCACCAGTACCAACAAAGGTACTCTGAACTTGGTGAAGGAATGGGTCTCAGAACCTGGCTCCAGCCTCAATGGGAATGTCTATTTCTAATTTCAGTCGCATAGGTCAAGCTCCACAAGCCCAAGTCAGTTGACCCAGGCTCTGAGACTCATTGTGATGAGTGTTTTTATTTTTGTTTTGTTTTGCTTTTGCAGTACCCTAAGCCTGCTTAGAGCCTGTCTGGAAGATAAACTCATTAATAAACCTCCATTAACACTTCTATTATTGTTAGGACTGGCGATAGACTAGCAATGGTAGAATTGCTAAAACTTCTCAGTGAAAAGGTGCTAGGACAAATTTCTAACCCTATGCCATTAAGGGATTCATAGAATCACTGATATGTGGGGCTGGAAGGGACCTCAAGAAGTAATCAAGTCCAAGACCCTGTGCTAAGGCAGGACCAAGTAAACCTAGACCATCCCTGACTGGCATTTGCCCAACCTCTTCTTAAGAACCTCCAATTGCGGGTATTCTACAAGCTCTCTTGGAAGCCAATTCCAGAGCTTACCTATCCTTATAGTTACAAAGTTTTTCCTAATATCTGTATCTCCCTTACTGCAGATTAAGCCTGTTACTTCTTGTCCTACCTTCAGTGGTCATGGAGAACAATTGATCACTATCCTGTTAACATATTTGAAGACTATCAATGTCCCCCACCCCTAGTCTTATTTTCTCCAGATGTAACTTGTCCAGCTTTTTTAACCTTTCCTGATAGGTCATGTTTTCTAAACATTTTATCATTTTTGTAGCTCTCCTCTGGACTATCTCCAATTTGTCCACGTCTTTCCTAAAATGTGGCACCCAGAATTGTACACAGTACTCCAGCTGAGGCCTCACCAGTGCTGAGTAGAGCGGGACAATTATCTTCTATTTCTCACTGCAGTAGACCAGTTAATACATCCCAGAATGATATTAGCCTTTTTCATAACCACCATCACATTGTAGACTCATATTTAATTTGTGATTCACTATGCACTCTAGCTCCTTTTCAGCGGTGCTACCACCTCACCAGTTATTCCCCATTTTGTATTTGCACAACTAATTTTTCCTTCCTAAGCCAAATATTTTGTACTTATCTTTACTGAATTTCATCATGGTGAATTTAGACAAATTCTCAGATTTGTCAAGATCATTTTGAATTCTAATCGTGTCCTCCAAAGTACTTGCAACTCCTCCAAGTTTGAGTAATTGAGTGATTCCAGACTCTTGTAGAGAAGTCTTTCATATTTCTGAATGAACTCAAGCATAGCTTGGGTATTCTTCCTCAGTGATGTCATTGTTTAATGAGTCTATAACCTTTCCCCCTCTGTGCAAATTCTCATCATTTCCTGTTTTGGATAGGGATGTCCTATCACAGTCATAAACTAAACATAGAATAAGAAGTTATATTTCAATCTCTCTCAACCTGTTATACCAATATAATAGAAATCAGTAGGATCTTATTAAGAGGGATAAAGCAAAGACGCCACATTTATTGCAAATATAATAATAAGGCAAAAGATAAAAATAAACAATGTTGTTTTATTACTTATTCCTATTACTACTTATTTCTTATACACACACACACATATATATATATTCATTCACACAATCATTCATTTAAGTTCTGTATAGGTGTTATAGTTACCAGCCTAGAAGTTGCTCATGCCAAGTTTCTGACCAGATATCTTGGTCATCAGGATGGAGACGAGTCTGTGTCAGATGCACCTGTTGGGGGAAGGAAAGCTCCAAGTGACTGGCAATATGGCGTGCGGTCAAAAATTTACATTCTCAGACCTGCTATGGCCCTCGGATTGCCCCCCCTCGGACTAATCAATATGTTCCTTTGAAGCTAGCATGAGTACATGTGATCATTTGTCATTTTCTTTTGTTCTTTTGTTTATAGTATAAGATGTAATCGATCAAAGGAGGGGTCAGTAGTGTGGGTAGAGGATACAGTTAATTAAAGTATCCGGTAGTTAACGAATCGTAAATGATGAATTGTAGCACCTGTGGAAATCTATGTAAACAAGTAAAGTATAAAAGACATGGCAAAGGACAGTGATTCGTGCTTGATTTGAGATTTGCATCTCCCTGCACCTTATTTGAATTCAAATAAAGAGACTTGCTTCTCCACTCCGGTGTGGGCTTTCGGGATACGCACACTGGGCAAACGAACCCCAACTGTTGCCCCCCTGCAACACACCTGATGCTGCTGGAGGCTGGCAGCAGAACCAGAGACTCAAATTCCTCAGTTTTTTGAAGTTCATTTTTATAGGAATTAATTCCTATGTTAGTCTATGGGAACCATTTCATCCTGCTGTTGCTGACTCAGTCAGCAGATGGCACATTCCTGGTGGCTCCACACTGTCTAAAGTGGCACATTCCTTCCAGGTGTTTGAGGTGGATCCCAGTTTACCCTCCGGGGGTTGTCTGGTGGTCCACTTGACACATTCTTCGGACGATGGATCCTTTCTAGGCTGGCACCTCCCTAACCATTCACGTACATCAAACATTCATTAACATACATTCCATATCTTAACCATATTTTAATTTACTGTCTCCACCATTTTTGGGGTGTGTGTTAATTCCTACGAGACTCCCAGCCCTGTAATCACAGAGGGTGGGGGTCTGTTTGTATACTTTGTATCAATTACAGCTTAAGGCTAGTTTAGTGTTTACTTCACGAACAAAATCAATTAACTTGTTTGTAAGTTTACATAGTAATAGAGTATCTTTCACAGGACAGATACAATCAGTGTTTTCTGCAGACAGGAGCTTACAAGTTTTAACAGAAGTACTAAAAGATTTTCGTACTTGGTGAAACTAGGAGGTCACTGTCACTTGGGGGAATGACTATTAGTACCTTCTTTAATATCCCTACAAATCTCTCCCTTCTCCCAAACGTCCTTCAGTGCTATTGACAATTCCACCAGGCAGGGAGCTTGCAGTCTCAGGATATCCTCTGACTTCATCCTTTGGGTCTTTCCTGATACCCAGGCTCTTGCCAAATCTTGTCATATTTCCCGCTAAACCATTTCTAAAATCCACCCCTTTCACTATGTCCCCATTTCCATGACACTGGTTGAACCATGGTTCTTTCTCCTCTGGACTGTCTCCTTTTCAGTCTTCTTGACTCTTGCTTCTTCAGTCCAGTGAACATTCAACAGCCTTCCTGTCCTAGCACTATGACCAGGTTACTCCTACTCCTCATGTACTTTTACTGGCTCCCTTTTGTTTCTTCATGTAGTTTCTGCAGCAGCTAAGGGCACATTATACATTATTGAGCATTTCTACACAATACATTTAGTAGTGTAAAAACAAACAAACAAAAAAAACCCCTTTTTATATCTTCCCAAGAGTCCCCTCTCCCCAATCTCCATTTTTATTTGAAATTAAAAGTGTTTTCCCTCTGTTCATCTCTCAAGCTAACATTCCCATCCTCCCCAATGTACAGGACTATTTCATAAGACATTCCAACCCTTCCCAGTGTTTCGTTCAGACATACTGATATTCCCTCATGCTGATTTTAACTGACTGTTCAGAGCAATATCTGAGGGGGACTTTTATTAGTGAATATTGACTACTTTTCTGCCATGCAAGCTCCATGCATATGTACAAGGACAACCGGATATTTTTCATACCAGTGTACAGGGTGTTGTACACCAAAGATTCTCTGCAGGTGAGGAGTTTGCTGTCTGCTCAATCCTTTCCCACAGACTTTTTTTCATAGACATACATAGTCTAGGCTACGATAGTATATATTTGTTCATTTGGTCCAAAAGTTCATTTATTATCACACAAAGGTAGTCCGTTGTAGAGGGAAATATATGAAAGTCTGCTTGTTATCACTGCTGAAATACCGTTATAGTAAGTGTATCTTTTACTGTCTTAGTGGAAATGTCACTATATGAAATGAAGGAGGATATGATACTTGTCATACTAGTGTTCCCTTCACCAAGCTGCTGATAAAATTCTTCTGATTGCTCCAGGTTTCTACCTTTTTCTATAATTTTCCACAATTGGCTTTGAGAGAGAATATTTCCTATTGCCCTATCACTGGCTGTATTTCCCAATACCTTGTTACCTTAAAACTATCTTTACTCATGGTGTTATTTTTTCTGATGTCTTCTTTGATTCTTCTCTTCATTGTCTTGTGTAGCTCATTGTATTTCATAGTCTCTCATAAAAATGACAGAAATGTAGGACTGGAAAGAGACCTTGATAAGTCACCTAGTCCAGTCCTCTGCACTGAGGCATGACAAATTGATCTGTAGACCATCGCTGACAGGTGTTTATCTAACCGGTTCTTAAAAACCTCCAATGACAGAGATTCCCCAACCTCCCTACATAATTTGTTCCAGTGTTTAACTACCCTTACAGTCAGGAATTTTTTGCTAATGTCTAACCTAAATCTCCCTTGCTGCAATTTAAGCCCATTACTTCTTGTCCTGTCTTGAATGGTGAGGAAAACAATATATCATCCTTTCTCTTTTTAATAACCTTATACATACTTGAAGTCTGTTATCATGCATGGTTCTCTATATTAAACTTTTCTTCTATCTCAGGTTCCTAGTTTCATCACATGTCTGTTTCTTTGGCAAGAACATGGAAATCCTGCATCATCTGTGTGAAAAAAGTAAATGTGTTAATGAACATGGGGCTTGATTCATCACAGTATTATTCCAGTTTCACTCCATTTTTATGTCATCATAAAACTAGAGTAGTGAATATGGCCCAGTCTACATAAGCTATTAATTCATTAGCAGCAATTCATTAGCAAAAATTTTAATCCAAGACAGATCCTAAGTAATCTCTAATTAGATTTTTCTGTCACAGAAAAATTTGAATTTTGTAATTCAAATGAGGAAATCAGTTCAGGGTGTAGAAAGTATAGGAGATAAAACTTTATTGGCAACTAGCCCACTGGAGTGAATTGCATCCTGAAGGCAATGTGGAACTCACTTCTGGACGTGTATGAGAAAGGCCAGAAACCTCATTGACCTCAGGGTGAAATTCACCCCAGCGCAATTCCAATGCACTTTTTAAGCCCTATTCTGATGTGTTATGTGGAACTTTACCAATGCATACATCTTTGTTACTCTACAAAGGGGTGAATTTTACCTTAAGAACAAAATGCAAACCCCATTTTTCTTACCTAGCTTTCCTATTACAATACCAGCAGAACTCATAACAAAAAGAAATACCTGCAATTTGGGATTAGGGGAGAGAAGGCCACAAAGATCTTAAATGCTTAGACACTAGGGGGATGGTATTGTATATACAGAGAAAATAGTAACCTCCATCTCAAAAAATGAGGGATTTTGAGTGGTGCAAAGGTTTGAATCAGTTCTTTTCTTCTTCCTGTCAAGTCTTTTTGTCATTCTCTCTGTTGGGGCCCTTTGCTACAGAGTTTAATTCTTGCATACTGGATGGGGTCTGGGAAACTTCTGTAACACTGGAAACATAAGCAGAGGTTCCTGTATATCATCATTGCCATCTGTTACTTATTGGGAGATGACTTAGAGTTCTATTGTGATGAAAGGAACATGACTGCTGTGCGACATCGAGGAAAAGGCATCTCTGTTGCTTAATTAAAATTAATTTTGCTGAGTTTACAAAGTTCCAAGCAACCCTGGCTGGAATTTTCAGCAACTCTTTCCCAGCAGAACACTCAGGGAAGGATCAGTTTACACCCTTGTGCCCACAAGCTGTACATAAGCAAATACTCTTATGTCTGAAAGAGCTTTACAGTCATGGAGAACTGCCAGGCATTGTAAAAGCAGCAAAGAGTCCTGTGGCACCTTATAGACTAACAGATGTATTGGAGCATGAGCTTTCGTGGGTGAATACCCACTTCATTGGATGCATCCACGAAAGCTCATGCTCCAATATGTCTGTTAGTCTATGAGGTGCCACAGGACTCTTTGCTGCTTTTACAGATCCAGAATGACATGTCTACCCCAGGCATTGTTACTGAAGAAAGGGCAGATATCAGTGGGCCAGAAGAGATACCAGTCCTGTCAGCATTTGTGACATTTGTTGCCTAGGAGGAGGAGAGAGATGGGCGGTATCATAAAAATAAGAAAGAAATCTACAGGAAAAAATGAGTTGATTTTACTGTTCCTGCTGTTTTTATTTCTGTTTCTTTTAAATTATTTTAAATTTGTCAGAATATGATTTTTTTTTCAGTCAAGACTGGATGCCCATGGAAAGGATACATTATCACTGAAACAGATGTTATGGGCTTGCAGAAATTAGGGGATGAGGTTTTCTGGCCTCCATTATGCAGCAGGTCAGACTAGATCAGAATGATTCCTTACAGTTGTAATACTATTAAATAGTGAATGGATTACATCCTAGCAAACTGTACTGAGTGAGTCTTGTAAATACTACCAGATGAGGTCACAAACCTCGCAGCCTCCCACACTATTAAGACTGTTATATCCTTGGGGGCAACCGGTTTAGGAAGAAATCACTTGAGGCCAGACAGCAGACAGGTAACAAAACTACCATTTATTTACACAGAGAGAGCTCACCTAACTGGCTGAAGCAGGCTAGGCTATCCCCTAATAATCTAACTCAGTTGCCATGGGAACAAAAACCATGACAACCAAATACACAACATATTTCTCCCCCCCAATAAGAACATCCCCTAAATAAAACACACACTAGACTACAGAAGGAGGGTAGACTGCCTCCATTCCTGGCTAAACCCTGGGGATTATTTTGCCCCATAACCGTGGGTTTGCCCTAGCTAAAGATCCAGCCAATGAGGAGGGCTTCTATCTCTAGGTGGATTATGGCGAACTCCTGGTGTTGTTGCACCTGAAAGTTCCATGGGCTCAGGGTCCACAGGACGAACAGGGAGGAGGTGGTATCAGCTAGTGCTGGGCAAAGGGGTATCTCAGCCGCCGGCAGTAATGGAGGAGAACAGTCAGGAACAGGTGATTCGTGATTTGGTGTCTCACTGGAAGAGGTGAAGTCAGACCAGTCAACTGCAGATGTGTCCTGAGGACTGGCATGACCTGGCAACAGCTGATCTACATGTCGCCGCCAGGTAAGATTCTCTGCAGTCCGGACTGTGTAGGAAACAGGTCCTGTTGGAGTGATGATCGTGGCAGGGACCCATTTAGCTCTGGAAGTATAATTCCAAGCCAAAACTGGCTGTCTCGGGCTAAAGGTTCGGTCTTTTGCTCTGGGTGCCCGTCTGATGACTTGATATTGCTGCTGATGTTGCACAATTTGTTGGGGTTCAGAAGGTTTCAGCAGATCAAAGCAAGTGCGCAGCTGTCGTCCCATCATTAGAAAGGCCGGGGATGCCTGGGTCGTAGCATGAGGTGTTTCTGTAGGAAAGTAAGAAGGTATGCAGACGCTTTTGAATGGAGCGTTGTCCCCTTGCTGATTTCAAAGCGTGTTTCATTGTCTGCACAAATCTTTCAGCTAATCCGTTGGTGGATGGATGATATAGTGCTGACGTGATGTGGTGTATCCCATTTGCCTTCATAAAGTTTTGAAACTTCTGAGAGACGAACTGCGGTCCGTTGTCGCTCACAAGTTGTTCTGGGAGACCGAAACCACTAAAGAGTCCCCATAGTTTTTGGATAGTACTCTCTGCAGTACTGGACTGCATTATACAGACTTCTAGCCATTTAGAATGGGCATTTATTGCCACCAAGAACATGCTTCCTTCAAGGGGGCCAGCGAAGTCAATGTGAATACGTTGCCACAGGTTTTCAGGCCAGTCCCATGGGTATAGGGGTGCCCATACAAGCTTTTGCCTTCTCTTCAATAGCACTGTCCAATCCAGGCCACCAAAAATAGCTTTGTGCAATTCCCTTCATGCGCATTATTCCACAGTGACTGGAATGTAGCTGTTCTAACATCTGTGATCTCAGTGGTGGTGGAATAATGACACGTCTCCCCCACAACAAACAACCAGATTGGACCGATAACTCCGTCCTCCTGGACATGTAGGTAACAAGGTCCAGTGAGACCGGAGAAGTTTGTTGAGATTTTCCATGCATCACCAGGTCCATAACTTGGGACAATACTGGGTCAACGCGGGTTGCCTTCTTTATCTGACTAGCAGTGATGGGTGTATTCTCTACCTGTTCAAAGTAGAAGATTTCCTTTTGGACACTATCTTGATGTTTGACCGGCAAAGGCAACCTTGAGAGGCCATCTGCATTGCCATATAGAGTGGATTTCTGATATTTGATTTCTTATGTGTGTGTTGAAAGTAACAATGTCCAGTGTTGCATACAACTAGCAGCTAATGGGGGAATGCCTGTGTAGGGTCCAAAAATTGACGTCACAGGTCGATGGTCTGTTAGAAAAGTAAACTTTCACCCAAACAGGTATTGATGAAACTTCCGAATTCCAAAAATAATTCCTAATGCCTCACGTTCGATTTGGGCGTAGTTAGTTTCTGCTTTGCTTAGAGTGCATGAAGCAAAAGCAATAGGTCTCTCTTTTCCCGAAGGCATAATGTGTGACACGACTGCTCCCACTCCATAAGGGGAGGCATCGCAGGCCAATTATAGGGGTAAGGATGGATCAAAGTGCGTTAGAACTTCAGAATTTAGCAATGCATCCTTAGCTTTGTTAAATGCAACATCACAGGCTTCAGTCCACTTCCAGGCCTTGTTCTGCCCAAGGAGCTCATGAAGTGGTTTTAGCAGTGTGGCTAACTGTGAGATGAACTTTCCATAATAGTTCAGTAGTCCTAGAAACGAGCGCAGCTGGCTTACATTTCGAGGTGGGGGAGCCTCCACAACAGTTTTAACTTTTGCAGGGGCCTTATAAAGACCTGCGGAATCAATGATGTGTCCCAAATATTCAACAGAGGGCTTGAAGAATTCACACTTGTCTTTGCGAACTCCTAGGCCATACTCTTCCAGTCTCTGTAGAGTAGCTTCTAAATTCTTTAAGTGATCCTCTTCATTCCTTCCAGTGACCAGGATATCATCCAGATAGCACTGAACTCCTGACAAGCCACACGAGATCTGGGTCCATAGCCCTCTGGAACAGGGCGGGGGCAGACGCTATTACGAAGGGTAGGCGACAGTATCGATAAAGCCCCTTATGAGTCACAATAGTCAACAGCTCTTGGGACTTTTCATCGACATGCATCTGTAAATATGCTTGACTCAGATCAATCTTACTGAACTTTTGTCCTCCGGCCAGGTCTGCGAAGAGGTCATCGATGTGGAGAAGCGGGTATTGCTCTGCACACAACACTGGGTTGACAGTGACTTTAAAATCACCGCAAATCCAAAGAGATCCATCTTTCTTCATTATTGTGACGATAGGAGTGGCCCATGAGCTATGGGTAACTGGTATTAGGACTCCATTGGTGACCAGGCGCTCCAGGTCTGCTTCAACTTTTGGCCTGATGGCATATGGCACAGTTCGGGCTTTCAGATATTTTGGTGGACTGTCAGGTTTAATGTTCAATGTCACAGTGATTCCCTTCATACTTCCCAAATCATCTCCAAAAACAGCAGCATGTTTCCTTAGTAGAGGGGTTAGACTGGTTTCTTCTTTAGTCATCCGGTGACTTCTGCCCAGTTCAGCTGAATCTTCCCAAGCCAAGACCTACCCATTAAGGCTGGGTAGTTACCTCTCACCACAAACAGTGGCAATTTAGCAGCCTGTCCATTGAGCTCCACCTTAACATCAATAGTGCCCAGCATGGGCACAGCTTCTCCTGTATATGTCTTCGGAACAGTTTTTGTTGCCTTAAGCGGAAGATGCTGTAGCTTTTCTTTATACACAGTCTCGGAGACCAGCGAGACGGCTGCACCAGGGTCCAGTTCCATGCGTATAGGTTTGCCGTCCAACAACGGGGTTACCCAGTATTCATGTGAGCCCGCTGCCAAAGACAAAACATGCAGTGGCACTTCCTCTTGCGATGAGGTGTCACCTTGATCATCCTGGGTCTGCTCTAGGGTATGCAGGGTTCCTCTTTTTGTCGGCCAGACCACAGGCCTCTTTTTCTTTTGTTTACAGGCACACTCAATGTGTCCCTTTTTGCCACAGTGTCGACACATCAGGTCCTTACACCAGCATTCTGATGCCTGGTGACCTGGCTTACCACAGCGGTAACATTCTTGACTCTGCACAGTTTTGTGGGTAGGTTCTTGTGACACTTTTTGCACCCTAGGGGATGCACCGATGTATTGCGCCTCCCTTGTAGCCAGTTCCATGGAGACAGCAATATCAACAGCCTTCTCTAATGTAAGCTGAGCCTCTGTCAGTAGGCGCTTCCATATAGCTTCACTGTACAGGCCACACACTAACCTGTCACGCAGGGCATCATTTAACATCTCTTTAAATTCACAGTGTTCTGCTAGCTTTTTTAAAATTGCTACAAATTGTACAACTGTTTCATCTTCTTTTTGGTCTCTTTTGTGGAACCGATATCTTTCAGCAATTACCAGTGGTTTTGGGGAAAAATGGGACCCCAGGATTTCCACAATGTCACTGTAAGATTTAGTCTCAGGCTTAACAGGGTGTAGTAAGCTGCGTAGCAGGGAGTAGGTTTTAGCCCCTACAACACTTAAGAATATTGGCACCTTCTTCGCTTCTGTAATGTCATTTGCAATAACAAAAAGCTCAAAATGCTCAGTATACACATGCCACTGCTCTATATTCTCATCAAAAGGTTCCAGTGGCCTGGTCAGAGTAGCCATGATTTTTAGTTTCACTTTCACAATCAGTGCAAACAAGCAGTTTTTTTGTTTGTTTGTTTTTTGTTTTTTACTTTGATTTCTATTTCCTCCTGTTACTGGAGCAGCACAGGAATCCCATCCATCGTCGCCACTTGTTATATCCTTGGGGGCAGCCAGTTTAGGAAGAAATCACTTGAGGCCAGACAGCAGACAGCTAACAAAACTACCATTTATTTACACACACAGAGCTAACCTAACCGGCTGAAGCAGGCTAGGCTATCTCCTAATAATCTAACTCAGTTGCCATGGGAACAAAAACCATGACAATCAAATACACAACAAAGACATCTCCTATTGCTGCAGGATGGAGAGCTCCAAAACAAGCTCACCTTCAAAGAAGGTGGAGATGGTGAGCAGACGAGTTGTTATAAGAGAGGTTCACATGACATGGCCAAAAGATGTTTGAAGGTTTGGACGAGCTTCAGGTAAACTTGGAAATTTTTGGAGGCTGATCCAGAGCAAACTAAAGCCCCAGTTCAGCAAAGTACTTAATCATGAGTTTGATATTTTCAATTAGATTTAATCACATGCTTTAAGTTAAGTGTTTCACTGAATTGAGTCACAAGTGTCCAAATCTTTTGAAATTTGTCCATAACTAATGGTAATAACCCTGCAAAAATGACATAGAACTTTAAATATGGAGAAAACGAGGCCCACTTAATGCATTGCACTTTGTCTTCACAAGTGAAAAAATTGCTTTTCTGCAGTGATCTTCATCTTGTCCATTTATATTATGAAATATTAAATTGAAGTTCATGCTCATGTGACTAGTGAAGTTTTGCAAACAATCTTCACATTGGTATTTGTTGTATTTATAGTGCATGTATATAAGGTCTTCAGTCTTGTTTGTCAGTGGGTTACAATTGACAGCTGGATTCTACCAGAAATAAAAAAGAGCCAAGTGTTGGGATTCCTTCTGAGAACTTTTTCCCATCTACTTCCCAAAACGTCAGTTTGATGCCAGCCTTTGTCACTCAGGTATCTTTATTTGGCATACAGCAACGCTACGCTGAGCTGTTCAGGCTCAAACATGGGGGTGGGGAATCGGTGGATGCAGGATATATCACAGCTCCAAAGTTACACAGAAACTCTCTCCCTTTATATACCTTCCATGTCTCATTTGCTATGCATTGCATCACATATTTTTGACTTGTCTTGATTATTTTTCAAGAACTAATCACTGTGCAGAATGCTCTGTCCATGCATTGTCCATGTTCGACCTCCTTCTTTTTATCACCTCCCTACATTCCTATATTATCTTATTCATTGTTATCTTTTTTTGTAGTAGGACCTTGGTGTCCTCCCTGTTATCTTAGCTGTTCCAGATATTCTGTCTTTTTTCCCTCCTAAATTCTACCTTTCAAGAAATGGGGCCTCCCCATGTGTTAATCACGCTTGTGAGGCCACATCTCAACTACACAGAGTTCCAAGGGTCATTCTTGGATTTGCACTTCCCAAGTTCTGAGTGGAAAAAGTATCAGAGGGGTATCCGTGTTAGTCTGGATCTGTAAAAGCAGCAAAGAGTCCTGTTAAACCTATAGACTAACAGACGTATTGGAGCATGAGCATTCGTGGGTGAATAGCCACTTCATCAGATGCATGTAGTGGAAATTTCCAGGAGCAGGTATACATATTCAAGCAAGAAGCAGGCTAGAGATAACAAGTTAGTTCAATCAGGGAGGATGAGGCCCTCTTCTAGCAGTTGAGATGTGAAAACAGAGGGAGGAGAAACTGCTTTTGTAGTTGGCTAGCCATTCACAGTCTTTGTTTAATCCTGAGCTGATGGTGTCAAATTTGCAGATAAACTGGAGCTCAGCAGTTTCTCTTTGAAGTCTGGTCCTGAAGTTTTTTGCTGCAGGATGGCTACCTTTAAATCTGCTATTGTGTGTCCAGGGAGGTAGAAGTGTTCTCCTACAGGTTTTTGTATATTGCCATTCCTAATATCTGATTTGTATCCATTTATCCTTTTCCGTAGGGCTGTCCGGTTTGGCCGATGTACATAGCAGAGGGGCACTGCTGGCATATGATGGCGTATATTACATTGGTGGATGTGCAGGTGAATGAACCGGTGATGGTGTGGCTGATCTGGTTAGGTCCTGTGATGGTGTCGCTGGTATAAATATGTGAGCAGAGTTGGCATCGAGGTTTGTTTCATGAATTGGTTCCTGAGTTAGAGTTACTATGGTGCAGTGTGCAGTTACTGGTGAGAATATGCTTCAGGTTGGCAGGGTGTCTGTGGGCAAGGACTGGCCTGCCACCCAAGGCCTGTGAAAGTGAGAGATCATTGTCCAGAATGGGTTGTAGATCCCTGATGATGCATTGGAGAGGTTTTAGCTGAGGACTGTATGTGATGGCCAGTGGAGTTCTGTTGGTTTCTTTCTTCAATTTGTCTTGTAGCAGGAGGCTTCTGGGCACACGTCTGGCTCTGTTCATCTGTTTCTTTATTTCCTTGTGCGGGTTTTGTAGCTTTGAGAATGCTTGGTGAAGATTTAGTAGGTGTTGGTCTCTGTCTGATGGGTTGGAGCAGGTGCGGTTGTACCTGAGTGGTTGGCTGTAGACAATGGATCGTACGGTGTCCTGGGTGGAAAAACAATCTTTGCAATTTTTAAATTGTCTGTTTGACTCAATGCAAATTTGTAGTAATATTTTTACCATAATGTTGGGAACAGAAAAATGACATAAATTAAATCTTACTCCTGTGTTATTTCATGTCTTGGTTAAAAACAAGTCACAGAGTACTTGGTTCAACTTACCTCCCGTATGTTATAGGTAAGTGTCTTAATTTTGCATCAGGATTCACTAGTACATCCATGTAAAGTTTCATTGAAATGAGTGACTACAGTTGGAGATATGCATGAGAACTTCAGCCCTAGGTCCCATGAAAATAATAATACTCACAGTATCTAATTACTTCACTGATAAATGTTTTTCCTTGATGAACCAACATAACTGTTAGTGCTGAAAATTTAAAGTATTGTAATAAAATGGCAAGAAATAGACCACATAAAATGCATTAAAAAAACAAATTGCCAGAATGATGTAATGTAATTATTATTAAACATAAGTTATTGTCATTTAGTAGTTTGTCTCTCAATTACCCAAGATAATGAGGAATGACCTTTCTGTTGTTACATATAATTCAAACCCATGAAAATATTTATAAGTGGCTGTATAAAAAATGTATCTGCACAATATCAGTGGCAGAAATACAAAGAACAAACAGCATAGGTCTAAACAAAATAAATGTTCTGAGACAAATCTGATTGCTTCTTTTGAAAGAATTACAAGATTGGTGGATGCAGATAACTCAGCAGAACTAATCTATTTAGATTTTAGTAAAGTATTTGCTATTGTGTTATGAAATCCTACTCCCAAAATTAATTCAAACTGATTTGGATAAAAATACTGCCATGTAGACTGAAAATGATACACTCTGAGTTTTAAGCTGCAGAGAAGTTTCTAATAGACTAATTGGTATTAGGTCCCTCCTTATTTCATATGTTCACTAGTGATCTAAATAACACAGCATTTCTCTACATTGTCCCACAGTTTGGACTATGGGAGCATGAATAGCAGGGTGCACCAAAGTGCTGACATTAGCCATATTCATCAAGTGAACAGCTGATGCTAACTTGGAATTTGATGGAGAAGTAGCTTATCCTATGAAAGGGCATGTGGTCACCCATGCTTTTCAATGATGTTTGCAGCCTGTGGGTGAAATGCAGCCATCACTAAAGTCAATGTGAGTTTTACTGTAGATTTCAGTGAGGCCTAGATTTCACCCTTCATGTCCGGTATGCTACTTGATGCCTGACTTCTCTCAGAAGCATCTGCATCCCTGTGTGCTTGGCAAGTAGACTGTGACTGATTCTCTCAGCTGTGGACTTTGGATCACAGTGATCCTTGCCTTTGTCCCCTCCAGACTGCAGTAGCATCCTGCACCATACTACCCAGGGAGAAAGTTGAGTGTCTGGCCTTTAAATTTTGATCTCTGTAGATTTAAAGTTACATTAACAATAGATTTTCCCTTGGAACAGATTGGCAATAAGAATAAATACACGACAGAGAAGAAGAAATACAGAATGACAAATAGAGATGGTGACAATATTTTAAAAAAGTCTTTTGAGTTCTGGAATCAATGTGCATAAATATCACAGCCTAATTTGCAGCCACCCTGTCATATGACACTCTGAGGTGATATTTCACTGTAAATCAGCAAAAATCTTTTATTTTGTACAGTTTTCTCTCTATTGTTCTTCTCTGTTGCTATTTTCTAAACGGGAAAACTATATATGATATATTATATCTTAAAGCCCTTTGAATCTCTCTCACCTGAGAGATCCAAAGGGTCCTGATGATACTGGCTCTCTGAAGATTGCAAAAGTATTTTTCCTATATTGTCCTCACATTCACCTTTATCTAAGGCTTTGGTTCTCAGCCTTGAACAGCTAAAGAACAATTTATCATTTAACTGAGAAATACCACAAAAAACTATTTAGGATATAGAATTGTGTGACAACTTTATTGTGAAATAACAGCTAGTATGCATATCAAAGGAGGTACATGAGAGTCACACAATCTGAGCTATATTACTTAGAAATCTTGTTTTATCATGGTCACTGCCCTCAGTGTGTATAGTAGTGTGTGTGTGTGTGTGTGTAAACATGTCCATACCTTTGTGGGTTTGATTTAAATTACCATTTTTACCTGCAACAATTACTGTCAGAAGATAGCAGTAAGAAGAGTTCCTTGAGAGTTGCACTTTGAATATTACTGATTTGAGTATTTTTCTTTATTTACACTTTTGAAAATAGTAAATTTTTTTTTCAAGGACTGCTAAGTAAATTGCTAACATGTGACAGAACACAGCACAAGAAAAGGTTGAAAAATATATGTGAAAATATGAATAAGAAGTATAACTGCTGCATGGATATCATCTACTGGATGATATCTGGAAGCAATCTTAGCTATCTGGAAGATGAAGGTTCTTATTAAGATAGGTGTCAGCTTTGTACGGTATTACATTTTAGTTCAGTCACTAAAGGTTTGATTATTTCATAATGGATGCACAGGAGCTACTCTGCAGTCATTGTAAGTCAGTATCTTCCTATTGACTAGCAGAAGATAGAGACAGAAGGTGAAACATTGCATAATGATTGGTCTAACCCTGCAGTCTTTAATCAATTAAAACTTTCCATGGTCTCCATAGGATTTTGGTTTGTGTAGCACATGCAGAATCAGGCCATGTGCATGCTCCAGCTATCTAACTTAATCTGTGTGGAATGAATAAAGAACGTATGCCATACTTACAGGCTGGGTAACTCTATCCTAGGAAGACGTGACTCTGAAAAGGATTTGGGGGTTGTGGTGGATAATCAGCTGAACATGAGCTCCCAGTGTGATGCCGTGGCCAAAATGTGAGTTAATGTGATCCTGAGATGCATAAACAGGGGAATCTCAAGTAGGAGTAGAGAACTTATTTTACCTCTGTATTTGGACTGGTGTGACCACTGCAGGAGTATTATGTCCAGTTGTGGTGCCCACAGTTCAAGAAGGATGTTGATACATTGGAAAGGATTCAGAGAAGAGCTAAGAGAATGAATAAGGGATTAGAAAACATGCCTTATAGTGGTAGACTCAAGGAGCTCAATCTATTTAGCTTTACAAAGAGAAGGTTAAGGGGTGACTTGATTACTGTCTGTAAGCAACTACATAAGGAACAAATATTTAATAATGGGCTCTTCAATCTAGTAAAAAAGGCATAACACTATCCAGTGTCTGGTGTAATTCATACTGGTGTAAATTTGTAATGGTGAGAGTAATTAATCACTTGAATAACCACTGGTGGATTCTCCATGAAGGACAATTTTTAAATTGAGATTGGATGTTTTTCTAAAAACAATGCTCAAGGAATTATTTAGGGAAGTTCTGTGGTCTGTTTTATCTAGTCCAGGGGTCAGCAACCTCTAGCATGTAGCTTGCCAGGGTACGCACCCTGGAGGGCTGGGCCAGTTTGTTTACCTCCCTCGTCAGCTGGTTTGGCCTATCATAGCTCCGACTGGCTGCAGTTCGCAGCTCCAGGCCAATGGGGGCTACAGGAAGGGGCAGGGGCCAAGGGTCACAGGTTGCCAACCTCTGATCTAGTCTGACCTCCTGTATAATCACAATGGTCCCTTCTGGCCTTGGATCTATGAATCTATGAAGGAGCCATGGCTGTTTAAATAGCACAACAATGCAATTTGTAGCAAAATATTCCTAGTGAAGATATAGCCAAAGATCCAGAGCAAAAAAGCATTAAATCTTGACCCATCCTCTCACCATTAGCTGTGGTCTTTCCAGATTAAAGCTGAAGCATGTCAGTAAAGTAGCATAGTGGAAACAGCATGGGCAGAGATGTGTATTTAGTAATCTGTGTATAGAGATGATATTTAGTACCTTTAATTAGGTGCAGGTTAGTGATGCCCACATTGGCATTCCCAGATGGGGCAAATATAGAACAGCTTGAGTGCATTAAGGTCTGCTAATATATGTGCAATCTTTATTTTTTGCAAGACACCTACGAGAAAGAAAACAAAGATTCCAACAATTTTTTTTTTGCATTTGTAAATGTGGTTTCAGTGAAACATTAGGAAATGGAATCAGTCAGAAATAAAATATATCAAAGGCTTCTAACAATTTTCATTGTATAGTCCTGTGATCCATAGTGGGTTTCTGAGAGGTTTTAGCTAGATTGGAAATGAATTTTCTGTAAAAATCCATCCACTGTGGAGCTATGACAATTTACACTAGCTCAGGGGTTCTCAGACTGGGGGTTGGGACCCATCAGGAGGTCACGAGGTTATTACATAGGGGGTCATGAGCTGTCAGCCTCCACCCCAAACCCTGCTTTGCCTCCAGCATTTATAAAGGTGTTAAATATATAAAAAAGTATTTTTAATTTATATGGGGGGGGAGTCTCACTCAGAGACTTGCTGTGTGAAAGGGGTCACCAGTACAAAAGTTTGAGAACCACTGCACTAGCTGATGATCTGCCCCTTGATCTCCCAGCACTTTTAATTAGCCCCACAGGCCCCTATTCACCAATGTACTTTAGTATGTGTTTAGCTTGAAATCCATGAGTAGAGTCCCACTGACTTCAATGGGATTTTTGCAGAATCACAGCCACAATCACTTACATTTAAAAAATAAATGAAAAGTGTGGCTTTATGGCTATCAGAATAAAACCCCACTTACCTTCCAGCCAACAGAAATTATTCCTTTGGGCACAAAATGCATCTACATGGATTTTTATAGTAAATTTATTTTCTATCTTGCTAATAACCCCACAGAAGCTTAGAATGGACCACAGGATTAGATAGTGCAAATTATTAGAATTCTTTGATGTATTTGATTTCTGAAAGATTCCATTTCCTAATGTTTCATTAAAACCATATTTAAAAATGTTAAAAAGGGAGGTGTGTTCTTGTTTTCTTTTCACCCTATTGCAAAAAATAAAGATTGTGCTAATATATGTGAAATCTTCCTTAGTGCATTCAAGCTGTTCAGTATTTACTTATTCAGAAAGCTCATTAAAGAATGTAACTCCTTTTATCTGCATTCAAAACATCTTCAATTTTTTTTTCATCAAATGGCTGTTTCACATAGCATTCCCACAGTGGTTACCGACCTCTCTTCTCTGAGCAAGTGGTTCTGAGG
The DNA here is from genome assembly GCF_003597395.2 of Chelonoidis abingdonii. NCBI lineage: Eukaryota > Metazoa > Chordata > Testudines > Testudinidae > Chelonoidis > Chelonoidis abingdonii. The sequence continues at coordinate 274,254,044 of NC_133770.1, forward strand.
AGCCTCACAAACTGCAAGGCTTAATTTAAGAGTGGTAATATCATCCTGGTGCTAGGCCATTCCTGTTGTCAAAGACAGAGGAATGTTTGTCTGTTTCTGAAGAAACCTGAAGATGATTTGTGAAAAAACCACTGTCCAAAAACATGTAAATCCAGATGTCATTCCCAGCCATTCCATGTAAATTTCAAAGATTTGTACTATTTTAATTCTTCAGCAGCTTGAGCAAAATTCAAAGAAAACTCAGAAAGTAAAACAACAAAATACTTTAGGAATAGGCATTAAATTAGTGTTTGCTTCGCCTTCCAAGGAAAGAAATGCTTCACATTATAAAATATGGTTACAATCAGTACACTTTAAAATCCAGGGAAGATTTTTTTCTATTACAGTGACATTTATAAATCATTTGAAATAGATTTCTGAAAATATATTCAGGAAGACTAATCTAATTTTTTAGTTGAGGGCATAAATGAAGAAGGATATTAAACTGTATCCTTTTTAATTACTCAACCACATGAAGCTTCAAATAATATCTACAAGAAGTACCTACCTTCCTCTCCCTGAAGGTCTGCACACAAGATTTAAAACAGTTCTAGCAAGAAGTTTGTATTGATTTTCTATGGCTGAATTATATTATACACCTCTACCCTGATATAAAGCTGTCCTCGGGAGCCAAAAAATCTTACCACATTATAGGTGAAACCATGTTATACTGAACTTGCTTTGATCCACCGGAGTGCGCAGACCCCCTCCCTCTCAGCACTGTTTTACCACGTTATATCTGAATTCGTGTTATATTGGTCATGTTATATTGGGGTAGAGGTGTAGTATCAGAGCACTTCAAAAATATAAACACACCAGTTACTGAAGCCCATCACAGACACAAATAAGGACCACAACTTTAATCACAGAAACCAAACAACTGCAGGTAAGTAGTCTCGTTGAACCGCTAGCTATTCCTGGCAAGGCTGGAATGCTTAGGCCCCCACCACAGAAAGGTGTTTTCAGAAGCCATCATAAAAAATCTGCAGTTGTAATTAACCACTATCCTGGGGTTACAACAATGCCAGCAAGGGCAGGTTACATGCAAGAAACAGGTTAATCCTATATATTATTCTCATTGCTCTCCATCTTGGTGCATAAGTTTCAAAAGTGAATACCTCCAACATCTGACTGTAACCAGGACACTATCTTGAGGCCAGAAAACACAATCTTCTCTTGTTTATTTCCCCCACCCCTACCTGCATTCACCCTAGTGACTTCTCATCTCACCTCTATTTTTAATTCTCTCTACTTCCTCTAGCCAGTAGTTTATTCCTCATAATTTTTAATCTCTTCCCACTTGCCTCATTTCCTTTTTTCCTTTAGTTTTTCTCCATCTGACTCATTTTCTTTTTACCATTCTCTTCTTTCTTTCGCTCATGTCTTCTCATTCTGTCATATGTTTCTATGATTCCCTGCCCTCTGTATGTTATCCCAAGGGGAGTCTCTGACATGCTTCAAACCAAACACACTGCTTCAGGTAGAATAAACAAACAGATTTAATAACTACAAAGATAGATTGTAAGTGATTTTAAGTCAAAGTATAACAAGTCAGATATGGTCAAATTTGAAATAAAAGTAAAACACATTCTAAGCTGATCTTAATACTTTCAGTGCCCTTGCAAATTTATATGCTTCTCAACACAGGCTGGCCGGTTGCCCTTCAGCCAGGCTCTCTCCTTTGATCAGCGCTTTCAGTTGCGTGGTGAAGATGTCTGTAGATGGAGGAGGAAGAGAGAGGAAGAGCATGACGAATGTCTCTCCCTTTTATCATGTCCTTTCTTCCCTCTTGGCTTTGTCTCCACCTTCAGAGTCACTTGAGCATTACCTCATCGTAGTCCCGAACTGACCAAAGGAAGGGGGGTGACTCATTCAAGAGTCCAACAGATCCTTTATTGTTGCCTAAGCCAGTGTCCTTTGTTCCTGTGAGGCTCAGCTGCGTTTGTCCCATACATGTTGTCAAGGTTCCCTCCCCACTCTGAACTTTAGAGTACAGATGTGGGGACCTGCATGAATAACCCCTAAGCTTATTTTTACCAGTTTAAGCAAAACAGTTGCTGCCACCACCAAATGATTTAAACAAACGTTTAGGGAAGAGTCATTTGTAATTCTGCCTTTCCCCAAATCTCTCCCAAGTCCTAACCCCCTCCCCTTTCCTGGGCAGATTTGAGAATAATTCCCCCCCACACACACATCTTTACACCCTTTTCCTGGGTAGAGTCGAGAGAATTTCCTCACCAATTCTTGGTGAACACTGATCCAAAATTCTTGGATCTTAAAACAATAAAAAAAAATCAATCAGGTTCTTAAAAGAAGAATTTTAGTTAAAGAAAAGAAGGTGAAAGGAATACCTCTGTGAGATTAACATGCAAGATAACCTCCCAGACAACAGATTCAAAACACAGAGGGTTTTCCTCTGGGCACAATGTTAAAATTACAAAAAAACCCAGTTTAATTCTCCCTCTATTTTGCCATTCTGTTCCATTCTATGCTTTTTTTTTTTTTTCAAATTTGGAGATGTGATAGGATGAGTTATAAAAGTTTTAGTTATTATGGGGTGCCACCGATATTGCTTATACTAGAAATTAATTATCTTTTTATGGGTACACCACATTCCTTAATTTATGAGCCAGGTTTGCTTATTTATTGTTACATTACCCTTCTTTTTCAGATGTCAACATATATTTTGATTTATCTTATACAATCCCCACTAACCCTTTTTTCGTTCTAAATTCATCATAAGGTTACATTCTTTTCATTTCAAATTTCAATTTCCTTTTTTAATTAAGGTACTTCATTCCCGTTGTGCTCCTATTGTTTGTTTCCATCCTTCTCCGGGTATCCACCACAATCCATTTTCTTTTGGCACTATATCATACTACCCTATTTTATTTCCCCAGGTGCTTGAATATATTACCGTATACACTTCTTGTACCCTTCTATTAGCTATACCAGAAAGGACAAAGGTGCACTGCCATATGGTACATGTATGCACTTGCATCTTCTGGGTATCTTGGAATGATTGATTAATATAGGAATAACTCAATGCCCAATTAAATGTTTCTGGCCAATTACCTCTGCGACTTTGTTCCAAAATATCTTTCCATTGTTCTCCCAAGATTCCCTGGGCTGCTATACACACTTCCCCCAAGAACAATCCTGAGCGAATATCTCTTATTTATTTAACAATTTCAAAAACACTTTTCCCTAGTAGTTCACTTAATTCCATCACACAGTATACCATTTCTTAATCCAAAATTTCCCCTTGCTCCCCAGTGTGTGCTGATTGTACCAGTTGTTCCAGTTTCTCTCCATTTTAAGAGTGAGACTAACGTATTTCCTAATCCCATCCCTGTATTAAATGCTTCCAAGATTATGTCTCTTTTAAACATCCCTCTTCTTTCCAAATCACAAAACTAGTATGTTTTTTATTCTGTAATCCATTTAGAACAATTTGGATAATGGCTATCTATTATCCAATCCTCAGGGGCTAAGGTTATAGCAACTTTAAATCTAGATCCATTGTATATATATCTGCAGCAATGATCACAATCTAGAATTAACCATTCCATATGTTCAGGACAATGGTTAGTGCCATTATGATGTTCTCATGTCAGTTTGGTTACATTAACCCATGTTTTCCCCTCCATGTGTTGCAGATTATCCCCATATGAAGTATGGCATCTTAAAGCGTATTTATGTCCTTTGGGGCATTTTCCTCTGGACACTTCCCATCCCTTAAATTGGGCATTATGATGATGTCCTTTTATCATTACCCACTCATTTCCTAGTTCCCATTCAAATACAGATTCATTACCATACCCCAGTGAGCAAGTGTTTTACATGAACCAACCACATGCCCGCTGACACATCTCCACATTTTCTGTGATATTGTACAATTTTACAGCTGATCCTATATCTATAGCTGCAGCTTCAGTCCAATTTTCAAACCATGGCCCTTGAATTATACATTCCTGGGGTACCTTTCTTAGATGGTCTTGGTATATCTGAGTGATGGCTTCATGTAGTACATTTGGTTCCCACAATTTCTCAGTTGTGGTATCAATCACTTGGGATTCTTGGGTTCCCAATTCATGTAAACAAATTGTTACACTTGAAATCCACTAACACCTTTCACTACTCTGATCATATTCCCACTCAACCATTAAAGTACGCTTCTGTGAAGTTCCTTGCCACCCTTTTGTAAATATTTTAGAAACTCATCTTTGAACCCATACAGAAATGAAGCATACCCACATGCTTCATTTACTACATGAAATATCCATATCCCTTGAGTATCTTTCTCAGCTTCTAAGGGATTAACTGATTCTGTTACTTTACAGTGCCAGACTTCTCCATCTTTTACATCCAATTCTTCCTCCTCATCATACCCTTTACTGTGTCTGGCAACTTGATATCTCCTATTGAATGGTCAAGTGTTTTCAGATTCCTGTACTGGAGAATCAGCTGCCCGGATAGAAATGTCTTTATCCCCTTTCACTTTGCTATTTTCTTGACCTTCTTCTCCTTCTGATCCTAGTGAAATAAACACTGCTGGAGAAAGCATTATTGGGGAAACAACTTCAATATTACCTCTGTACAACATTTCCACAGAGAACAGCTCTGAGTTGTTGCTTATAGTAAGGTTTACTTTAGATGGGAATTTGGTCAAATCTGTACTGCTATTTATTTCATTACTTAAATTTATATTTTCTAGAGACCTTTTCCAAATTTCCCCCTCTTTTGGAAATGTTTGATATGATTTCTTCCTCTTCCTCATAGGAGATTCTTTTTTATATCTATGTCTCATGAAGGGCGGAAGCAGGGTAACTGGATATTCCTATTGAAAAATCCATTCCAATCTTCTGTATTTAGACACACTGGGGTCTACAAGCACTGATTTAAATTTTTCTAGGCATTTCCAGTTAAGTTGGAGGCAATCTTTGTAAGCTTTTCCTGGCCAGTGGAGGGTCCACCAAGTAGGACCCTTATCCCACAACCTTGCAACATTCCAAACCCAAGTCGTACATTCCTCTTTTGCCCTAATTACTTCTTCCCTAGGGGTAATTAGGACACTTAATTCCTCTTCCTGCTGTTTCATTTAATAAAAATTAGTGCCTCCAACCCAAAAAGAAAGGTTGGTTCATGTCCCTACTGTGGTTTTCTGATATAGTTGGAATTGAATAATCTCACTATCTTCTGACTTATTGCCTGGATGGGGTCCAGGCAATAAGTCAGAAGCGGTTCAGTAATCACTTGGCAAACAAGCCTGCAAAAAGCAAAACGAAGCAGATTCCACCACATACTTAATAACGGTTATCCAGCCAGTTATGCACTGACCTTATAGTAGCCCATCTAAATTGTATTTGCCTAGTTTATCGATATCATGTGAGACTGTATCAAATGCCTTACTAAAGTCTAGGTATACCACATCCACCGCTTCTCCCTTATCCACAAGACTCGTTATCCTATCAAAGAAAGCTATCAGATTGGTTTGACACAATTTGTTCTTTACAAATCCATGCTGCATCCTATCATACCGGCACCTTCCACGTTTGCAGATGAGTTCTTTGAATTATTCTCCATTATCTTCCCTGGCAGCAGAATAAACGACCTGGTCGTAGTTCTGGTTGTGTTCTTTCCTTTAAGAGGGGCACTATATTGCCTTTTCCAGTCTCTGAATCTCTCGTGCCGTCTCCCATGACTTTCCAAAGATAATACTAGCGCAAGATACGCTCCTCTATTAATCCTGACGTATTCAGGAGGCATATCATCAGCCTGGTGACGTGCAGCACTAACTTTCTAAGTGATGTTTAACTGCCTCCTTTTCATTGAATCTCTAACTACCCCTCGCCCATAAGTCATTCACATGTTAGACATCCGCAGACTTTCATGAAGACGACGAACAAAGAAGTCATTAAGCATCTCTGCCATTTCCAAGTTTCCTGTTACTGTTTCTCCCTCCTCACTGAGCAGTGGGCCTACCCTGTCCTTGGTCTTCCTCTTGCTTATTAACTCTTAATAAAAGGAAATAAGCTTGCTTCTAATGTATTGATAAAAAGTCTTTATTCCCATAGCTAGTTTGAGCTCATTTTGTGCCTTTGCCTTTCTAATCTTGCCACTGCATTCCTGTGTTATTTGCCTATATACCTCTTTTGTAATCTGACCAAGTTTCCATTTTTTATGACTCCTTTTTATTTTGTAGGTCATGCAAGATCTCGTGGTTAAGCAGGATTGGGAACCATTATTAAGAGGGATGATAGGGGTCTGCAAATTTCAGTAAAATTTGGTATAAAATCTTGAACAAATCCCATAGCTCCCAGCTATACCCTAACTGAATGCAAGTCCACTGGTTTAGGAAAGGTACTTAACATTTCTACCCTTTGTTTACTGATAGTTCGGCCTTCCGTCCCCAAAGTGATGCCTAGAAATTCAACTTCTTGTTGTACCAGCTGTGCTTTGTCCCATGATAACTTAAAACCTGTCTTTTCCACTATTCCCCAAACCAATTTAGTCTGATATTTATATTCTTCCTGAAAAATTGCTGTTATTAGTATGTAATCCATATAAGAAGTAACCCATGGCTTATCTGACTCAGGCAGCTGGTCCCGCATTCTTGTTACGTGAGCATGTGCTGTAGCTGGGGCATTATGGAGCTTTTGGGATACTTGTCTGAAATTGAAATGTTTATTTTGGAATGTAAAGGCAAATTGAGGTTCTCAGCGATTAACAGGATAGCGAAGAAACAATTACCAATATCCAATACAGAGATCCATTTAGCCACTGCTGCCATTCTGGCCATTATAACTGGAAGGTTAGCTACTATTGGGGCCATAGGTACTGTAGCTTCATTGATCTTTCTATAATCAATTTTAAGGAACCATCTGCTATTCATACAGGCCAGACTGGAGAATTGTAAGGACTTGGACACTCCAGCGTTACTCCCTGTGCTTTCAAATCCTGTAACAGTTCTTTTATATGGGGAACAGCTTCTGCCAGATAGGAATACTGAAGAGTTGGTTTTACAATTTTTCCCACTATCTTCACTGCAGCTTCTATGCCACTACATTCAGATTTCTTCCTAGCCCAAACCATGGGAAATTCTTCTGTCCATTCATTGTCTGGCAGTACCACAACTGCCATGGCCTTACAGGCCTATTTCCTCAGTCCCTCTGAAATAACCCACTCATTCACAGTCCTTCTGTCTCTCTCTCCCCCAGAACCAGCCTCCTGCCAAATCAATTACCCACTTTTCCTGTTGTACCTCATCTGCTCCTAATATAGCTTCTTCAGTCATGCTGTCAGAAATCACTGTATCTGTCCAAAATTTAGTCTGACCTACTACCTATGGCAGATCTTTGAATAAGGTTCCTTATACTTCTTTGTCATGAAATTCACACAAAGGAATGGTTTGTCTTTTCTATACAGCCTCCTCCACTCCTGTCTCAATTACTGTTAACAACCATTGTATGTTTTCTCCTCCCCCGATCTGCCCCACTTCCGTGTAAGGTCTACCAATTAACAGGCACAGCTCCAGGTTTTCTGATGTCCCAAGCAGCAGAAAAAAAAGAAGCTGTGGCAATGCAATCACGCTGCTCCATTCTTTGGTGGCAGTTCGGCGGCGGATCCTTCACTCCCTCTCTTCCTCTTCGCCAGCACTTTGGTGGCAGCTCAAAGAGGAGGAGATGGACTGAGGAACCCACCACCGAATTCCTGTTGAAGACCCAGACGTGCCGACTCTTTGTATTGGCCACCCCAAGCACCTGATTCCTTAGCTGGTGCCTGAAGCCAGCCCTGACGCTTAAGTAATTTGACCACTAACATCCAATCTTTGGGGAAGGTGTTGCAAAGGCCAAGGAATCTTTATTAAGATGTGGAGCCACCCTGACAGGGGGCTACCAGGACCATCTGAGCCAATTCCTGGGATAGAAAGCCATAAGGACCTATCAGCAGATTTCCTGTACCTGTTTCCACAGTCTCAATAGCCTTAGCTTCTGGTTGCAGCATTGACTGTGATCTTGTTACCTGAACATCAAGTCACCTAAAGCAACTAACAAAGTTTCCAGAGGTTTCTTCTCCTAACGGGCCATATCTGCCCCCCTTTTCCTAAAGTTAGGCCCATACCTGTGCTCACAATGATCCCATACTAGACAATCCATATCTCCTACCAGACCATCCTTGGCCTTGGCCTCTTTCACTGAAACTACCCGTGCCCCATTCCAGCGTGATCTGGACCATTGTAGCCTGCTTGCTTACTGTAAGAAACCTTACCAACTGCTTTCCAAGAGGAACTACTTTTTCCACTCACTAGCCTTTCTGCCTCCCGGGCTGTTTTGATCAATCAAGCTGGATCCAAATCCATTAGAGATCCTATAAACACCTTGATAGGTTCCCTTAAACCATCATAAATCAAATCTGTCACCAGATTTTCCTCGATTTCAGCTAGAGAGCATGCTAATAACAATCTAGTACAATAAGCCATAACCAATTGCCCTTCTTCATGATGCATTAACAAGACTGCCCATCTTAATTCATGGGGAATCAGAAAATATTGGGATGTCTGTCTTCTGTAAAGCACCATCTTTGTCATCTTTGCTTGATTTTGCTTCAATTTTTGCCAACAACACCTTCTGTGGGGCCAGCACACGTTATTATCAATTCTCTTAAATCTCCAAGATCTAGAGGTTTCTTAACTGTGTATCCCAACAACCAAGACAAACATGTTTTCTGAGTAAGAGGACCCAATTACTTAGTCACCGTAACATCCTTATTAAATTTAGCTTTGAACCTCTGTCTTTCGTTTATTTGTGAACACTTCATATGTATATCAATATTATGATATGTAGGCTTGCCTTCTTCTTCACCTCCATATGTTTTATCAGAATTGAATGACAGACACATACCCTCTTGCCATCCTTTTCCTTTTTGACATCCTCATCTGGAGGTGGCGGGGGTGGGGATAGGGGGTTGGCTTCACACATCCTTCCCCATTCTCTTGCACTCTTTCCTTTTGCCAGATTTTCACAGTGTCCTCCCAATCCTTATCATCCCAGGGGCTATGATTAAAAACCATATGCAAATTGTTTTTTCTAGTCATTAAAGTATATTCCAGCTTATTAACCACTTCAGCACATTCCTTATGGTTCCCTTTCCCAGTCGGTTTCATAACCTGTTCAGTTAAGACTGACACAGCACCTCTATACCACTTGGCTTCTTGCTTGTATTTCTGCCCTTCTTGCATCTGTTTATTCATGTCACATTCTAATTCCTGCAATGCTGCCATTTGCTGGGCATTAGTCAGATTCTGTGTCAAAGCTGTTTGTAATCCCGTCTCATACCTTCATTCTGAAATTTTACTTTTTCCAAGTCCTGATTTAAATTCTCCCTTTCATGTTCCCAAGCCTTGCACTCTTCTTCAAATTTATTCACAGCTTGATACATAATCCAAACAGCAGCATTCATCATTTTCTCCTTCTTGGGAGTAGGAGTATAAAATGTCTGGTATTTTAGCAACATCTCATTCAAACATCCCTCCTTGTACAGCATCTCCCAGCCACGGATCAGACCCCAAACTTTCACATGCCTATCTTAATAAACACTTATCAACCACACTTGAAGGCTTCAGGGTGTTCCCTTTATCCTCCAAGGTAAACCTGCCTTGCTTGCGCTTGCGGAACATCTCTGAAGATAGTACTGATATAACCCCTCTCTCTCAATATTCTGGTTTCAAGCAACATTCAGTTTCCAGAACAATGTCTCAAAACAATATCTAAGCCTGGCTTACCAATTCAGAAACAACCATTTCTGTTCATTAGCATGGCAACCATCCAGTGCTACCAATGTTGACACAGATCTTTAATGGCCCACACTAGGCAGATTTTTATTGGTACCAGTGAAAATTCAGATTCAATTTGCTCAATGCACAGCAGTTTATTTGAGAAAGAATCACACAAGCAGTAAAAGGTTATATAATACATCTCCCTAATAAGCCTCAATTCCCCAAGCATAAACCCTTAGTAACTATGTTCGCCTTACACCAGTGGTGGGCAAACTGCGGGCTGTGGGCCACACCCGGCCCATCAGGTAATTTGATTGCGGGCCATAAGGCATTTTGCTGACTTTGACCATCCACAGGCACGGCCCCCCACAGCTCCCAGTGGCCGCATTTCACCGTTTCCAACCCATGGGAAGTGGCGGGCCTCTTGTTCTCAAAGGAATCATATGTCCCAGAAATATGGAGTCACATTTCCCTGTGGGTGTTTCATTACTGGTTTTTCTAATTATTATTTTAGAAAGGACTGCAAAACAGACACCAAAGATCAGTCAACTTTTACCCTCTCATCAATCATTCACTTGAGCTCTTAGCATGATGCCATCCAAAAGGCTCATTTTGAGCTGGGTCAGCTTGGGCCAAGCTCAATGATTGTGTTTTTGCATTTTCTTGACTTGGTGAGCTGGCCATCTGCTGGTATACTCCAAAGTTCTATGTTTAAACATAAACTCAAATAGAGTCGCTAACTACTCTCAGTAAATTTCTATGCCAGTTGTCTGATGCTAAGAGAACCTTGCTCCCAGAATCCTCTAGCAAAATCCTCAGCCATATCAAGCCATACCAAACTCACATTCACCACATTCATTCATAACAGCCACAGTAATTGATAATAATTCAGCACCATCCCAATAGTATTTACTGTTGTTTTCTTTTGGCACTGGATATTTTGCTGGTAGTGATTATGTCACCGATGAAATAAAAGAAGTCCCAGAAGATCCAGAAGCAAAATGTCATTGTACATTTCCTTAGATCACAGAAGTATGCGAGGGAGGTAAAGATGGCACTGCAGGGATAAACTATGACAAATCCATCTATCAGTCCCTTTCAAGCTGAGTCAATCATTTATTCCAGATTCTGCAGAGGTTTCCTTAAAGACAGCTTATTGATAGAAAGTCTAAATTGTAGAAAAAATAGCAGAGAGCAAAACAAAAAAGAGCTGCCTTGTCAGAATGGGCATATTAGAGGGGTCAGAACCTGCCTAATCATTCCTTCCCTCAGGGCTCAGCGCCACTTCCTTGAAAACTTACATTAAGGGAACCCATAAGTAGTAGGTTATGACAGCCTTCCATTTGATTTGCAATGCTGGAGCAGCTCAAAGCAGCCAAGAGGGAGATGGGTTGACTATCTGGTTTTTGACTCTGGAATTCACTTCACTCTTGAACCATCAACTGAATTTGTTGACCTTCCAAGAGTGTTTCATGCCTTATCTGTTCACAGAACCATTTGCTAAAAGGGAAGGCTTTAATTGGTTGGGAGTGCTTTTAGTGTCACTTTACTGTGATGTATGTTTTCAAATAAGCTATTTTCTCATATGTGCACCTAGAGAATTTTGATAGGTGTACTGTATAAACAAATAAATTGTCCTTGTATAATTAGAGATGTATGAGCTCATCAGTGAAAGAGGCTTGCAAGCATCCCTAGATATCACTGGCCTATATTTTTTCTAGTGTTTAGGCACTGCTTCATTCAGCACTAAGACTCAATTTTTAAAAGGTGTTTAAGTGCCTACAGCTAGGAGCTTTACAGGAATTTCCAAAGTGCCTATGTGCCTAACACCCTAGGAGCCTAATGCTCTCTGGGTGTTAGGTGCCTAGGTGTTTTTGAAAATCCCACTGGGCACCTATTTCAATGTTTAGGAACTAAACTACCTTTAAAATCTGGGCTAATTGTCCTTTGAATTTCGGATATTAGCCAGTCCATAATATATCTGTATTTGCAGTTCCACCAACAAATTGATCCTATTATTGAGTGAAGGACTATTTCTTTGAAACTAAGAGAGAACAGGTGAAAGATGAATATTTATGGTGGCTTCCTTTGAAGCTTTGTCCAAGACAGTAGCTTTAAGCAGAAGATTAGCAGACCCTACAATTAGGCTCCGAAGGATTCGTTTTTTTAGTCAGTAAAAGTTGATTTTGCCATACACACACAAACCAACACAAATATTTTCATTGGTAGTAATCTAAATGTACATATAGGGAAAGTAAGAAAAATGCTGTTTGAGAATGTATTACAGTTTGATTTAAGTATATTTACATTTTATATTTTAACATGGGATGATTACACTTTGTGTTTTGATGGTTATAAAGCTTTAACTCTTTGAATCGCAATAGATATTGTCATTATATAATTGACACCCCACTCCCCCAAGATTTCCACTACTGTGAAAATGTAAACTGATAAAAATTTAAAAATGCTCAAAAACATTAATATTGTCCACTAATATGATAACAAAATAAAAATCTAATTCTGCCAAGTCTACCTATAACTGACGTAAGAGTTTTACAGATATTTTGTGGCTTCCTGATATCTTCTATACAGTTGATAAAATATTCTCTCATCTGTCTTGCTTAATAAACAAGCCACAAATTTAGGCATGGATTATGATTCCTAAAATGTTGATGATTCCTAACTGTTGGAAGGTTTTGGGAATTACAAATCAGTCATCATGAAGACACTGTACAGTACTCTGGTCTGAGTGACCAGGTGGGTTAATACTGGATCATATCAAAGGAGTAGTAGACATATGTGTCTCTTCCTCAGAGCTTCGATTAGGATTACAGAAATTTGGTGCAGACTGTTGGAGATATTAAAAGAGCAAAAGAAAATGCATGTCTTGAAAGACAGGACTTACTTATGAGAATGTGAAATCAGACTTTGTAAGCTGGTGAGCTCTATCACCAGCCTGCGAAATACGATCAGCCACACCCAGTTCAGTTTTTAGCCCTTACCTCAGGGCCATATTTATTCTTCAGTGTACTGCTGCATGTGCACACACACACATGGAACATCAACATAAAGGAATAGCGCTGTTCCCAACTGAGACTATGGGGCCTTCTATCCTCCAGGAGCAACTTAATGGTCCAGACCTTCTCCAGTCTAACAGGGCCTGCTTGCCCTCTTGCAGTGTTCTGCTGCAGCCATAGAAGAGTGTACTCCCATCCTTATCCTGGTCCCAGGCTCCCTCATGGAGCTGTGACCCTCGTTTATTTCCTCTAACTGAGAATCATCAGACCCAATCACTTGACTCGTCCAGCTGGGTTAGATGATTCCCAGCACTACCTGCTGGGCTCCTTTCCAGAAGAGGGATGGCTGCTCCCTAGCCTTCCAATCCTTAAAGGGGTAGAGCGCTCAAGACTTCCTTGGGATTTCTGGAAGATAGGAAGTGCCACTGGGAGATTTTTAATTATACTTGTTGAAGAGTTTGAGATCCAGAACCAATAGCTTTTTCGGAACCAAAGGGAATTTTAAGTAAAACTTAATAGAATCTGTCTTTCTAAGATTTTTCTTCTATGACTCTTATGTTATGCCATCATAGGCCTGAGCCGTCTGCATTAATTTTAATTTTGGGGACTGTATTAAGGAATTGAGTTATAACTTTGTAGCCTTTCTGGACATTTTCCAATACCCACCTGTCCTGAGTGGTCTCAATCCATCTGTGAATGAAAAAAATTACCCAGCAACACAAAATAGATATCTGAAAAATGGCAGTAACAACAATATTAACATTCTCTTGGTAGTTATTCCAAGAAGAAAATGTATGTATTTTAAAGTCAAATAGTGTCCATGGTTTGATTTATGTTGTCCTGAGACCAAATCAGCTTTAGTGGAACTAAATTACAATTATAGTCATGTCAAATCAGCTTTCCATCTGGTAAAAGCAGAAAATTGATCTGAGCCATAAAGCCATGTAGCAGATACTCTGAAATATATTCTATAATTAGGGCATGATCAAAAACCCACTGAATTCAGTGGGAGTCTTTCTAGTGACTTCAATGGGTTTAGGATCAAAATTTTACTAAATTCTCATTATAGATGTAAGATTACTTGTTTGTAAAGTGAAAATGTTGTCTGGTATATTTGATGAGGCACATCAACTAAAATAAAATTCTCTGAGCCTCTAAAACATTGTTCTGATTCTCAAAAATAGTTTCAAAATCGGTTCTAGTCATTTGGGAACACTGAAATTACTAATAAAGTGCAGTACTTTAAATGATGGAAATATTCCCTAGTTAGAAGAATCCAGTGCAGAAGGGAAAAGCCCATCACAATGCTGACATTAGGAATTTTAGGGGGAATTACATTTTCCAGTGTCTTCACCCCTTCCTTCCCTGGGGAGTGTTCACCTTTAGAACTTTGTATATTAGACAGAAACCAATTAAATGTCACCTGAGGACTGAAAGCCAGGCTAAGTAGAAAACTACAGGATTCTTAAATATTGTATGTGGTGATTTTTTTTTTTTTTTTAAGGTTTGTTCCTTCACCATAGTGTCAACTGCGTTTAACTCAGGTATGAGCAAGTGCCTGAAGTTAAATTAATTTGTGATACTGAATATCAAATACTTAAAAAAAATGTCCATGGTTCCATCCATCTCTCTGTATAGGCATTTACACCACACTTACCGCTATGCCGTCTCTTCAAGAATCTTAATATGACCCTCAATACTTCTGAATAAAATATGCAAAGTATCCAGGTTGGTAGACATGAGAACCTCTATCTTTTGACCTTGCAGATATTTGGGGGGAAAAAGAACTCTCCTTCTCTACAGTGAAAATAAGAAGACATACCCAATACTTTTTTAGGAAAAGTCAAAGATGAATTGCCAGTGTCCTCACTAGTTTCAAAGCTAGAGTACAGAACAGTAGCTTGGGGAATCTGAGGTAGGCTGGTAAACTGAAGAATCTGCTGTAATAGAACATAGCCAGAGGCACATTTTGGAGAGAAAGTGTATTGAATCCACTCTGGGTATTCTATGCTCTCCATCCCCCATAAGCCTGATAAAAAGCATTCAGAAAATAAAAGTGATACTAAGCTTCATGTAAGCATCTGGACATGAAAAGCAGCTCAATAAACCTCTGAAGGAACTCCAACCAGTTCTGGTCTTCCATAGCCTGTTTTGTATCTCTACCTCATCTGCAGGTAGCTTCTCTGATTGTTTCAAATATTGAAGATAATAAAATAGGGCCTGTTCTCAAAAGGAAATGTTTTTAATTGTTGTCTACTCATCCAAAGTTTTTTATATCCTCTTTATATTATTTTGGTTGCCCTTCCTCAGGCTAAAGGAACTGAGAGTGGCATGCTAAGATATCCAGTATTCACAGGCCTTGTGAAGTGTTCAGGCTTGACATTCATCAGGGCTGACTATGTGTAACAGCTGACTATGAGGAAGACCAGCGTACAGAAACCTTCTGACTTAATGGGCACCTGACCTAAATGCCAGTTGGGCCAGGGAGCTACCTGGTTCAATATTGGAGGGAGCATCTAGAACTGAAGAAAAGCTGACTTCTTGAAAAAAATAGGTGTCCTATCAAAATGTGGCTGTAGATGGTTGTTCAAACTGGATACTCCCAGAGATGTTATGTAAGCCTGTTATTTTTTACTCACTCTCCTGTCAACCACTTGGAGATCCTGTGTGATTAGACAGGAAGTTCTGTTGAGGTGCCTCAGAGAAGGTAGAAAATACCATCTAATTACCAATAAAATCCTGAAACAAAGCCAATTTAGAAATGTAACTAAATGAATTGCCAGTGTTACTGAGATAGTTTGCTGTAGCTACCGTATGCTTTGCATTATGGGAGGTTTGGAGCTGCTTTGAAGAAAAGCAAAACAAACTGACTAGAAGCAGAGACAAATAGATAGGTCTTATCCCCAAACTGAAAATGGATTGATCTAGTTCTGCCCCTATCAGTTCGCTTGGATACAGAGCATATCCCACACATTAACAGTGGAAGATATAGAGAAGCTGAAGAAGATATTTTCATCCCCCATCTATCAAAAATTGAAGGATCCCCTGCTCTTACAATTAAAATCTACAAAATAAGTAAAGAATGTCTGGTTTAAAGGTTTATACAGCTGTGTAGGGAGCGATTCCAGCACTGAAACATTGCTAAAGAAGCTTACCTGAAAACAAACAGCTTTACATTTGCATCAATTCCATGCTTGAAGGGGCTGCGAGGGACAGTGTAGTGTGTTGTATGAGAAAATAGTTCATCCCTGAAATCTCAAGTGGTATTGGCAAGTAGCATTTCCAATAAGTAAGTAGAAATAATTTTACAGGCTGTATTGATCCATCTATGTATGTGGAAGCAAGGCTTCATTTGGTGGAGACATGTAGCCATCTTTCTCTGACAGTTGATATTGCTCTTGTAAGCTTAATGTAGACTTAGGGTATGTCTACACTGCAAGTGGAGGTGTGATTCCAGCACCTATAGATGATTTTGCAAAGTGGTTTGATTTCAGTGGAGCAACATTCTTCAGCAGAAAATTGTTCCACTGAAGTTTTTCTAACCATCTCTAGATTCCATAATTTCTTCAGACTACAAATCAGCTCTGATAATAACAGAACACCTTGTTGAAATCCTATGCTCTGATCCTGCAAAGACTTATGCATGTGCTTAAATTCATGTCATGTGAATAGTTCTGTTGAAATCAATGAGATTACTCAAATGTGTACAGGTTAGCACATGCATCCTTGTAAGATCAGGCTGTAGCCCCTTTGTAAGACCAGGCAGTTGCCTTTTTTATTCTTTCTATATAAAACGTTTACATGTTTAAAATTATGATAACATCTTTGTATTTATTAACTGCTTTAAGTCTTTCTTATTAAATAAGATAATATTATTTTTCAACATAGAAATTTATGATAACTATTTTGCCTTACCACACATGGAGCAAAATTAATTCCTGGGGGCAGGGCAGGCAGTGTAGTGGAATTTAAGTGGTGTATAGCCCTTCTGCTGTCTCTCTCCAAAAGGGTGAATTTCTCTCATTTGTAGGAGATGAACAGTGTCTGGTTTCTCTTTTATTAATAATAGAAATTGGAATGTTCAATTTCATTTCAGAAATGACTGTAAGAGGAGAACAGTATCTTAGCAGCAAATGAAAAAAGAGATACCAAATAAAAAGGCCATGTCCAATGATGGGTCAAAGCTAAATGCCAGAAGTCATCAGCTCCTTGAAATCGGAATAAATTTGAAACTTTGGGAAAAAATCTGTTGGAGTTGATACATAAACCTACAGCATTGCAAAAGCTGAAGTTTCAGCCATTAGTGAGAGATGTGTCAAATAACACAAATGACAAAAGGCTCTTAATGTGTAAAATAAATGACTATGCCAAATGTATTCCTAATTTCTATTCCTGAGGACTGTACTATCAATCTGCTAAAAAAGTTTGAAGCTGTGTTTTGTTTTGTTTTTTGTTTTTTCAAACCAAGCAGTTTTTCCAGTAATGTTTGAGTTCTTAAAAGGAAGTAAGTCCATTGTAAGCAAGTTAATAATACCCCAGAGAAATGTTAAAAAATGAAAAGTTGAAAAGAGTGAGAGAAGAGTATACAGAGCTGAGTGATTATCCAAGACCAGGTTCTTGATATTACAATTAGTAAAGCTTTTGTCAAACTGAAAGTGATGGTCCAGGATTTAGCAAAATGAGTAAGTATAGTCCATGTGAAAAAAATAGTTGAATTTATTTGAAACTCTCTTCCATAATACAACTCTGAGAGATTCTAATAGTTTCAGCCTCTCTGATGAATTTACTGAAAAATACATTGTGCTGCTGATAAGCTAAGCTAAAGAACGTTGAATCTATTCTTGCTCTAATTTTTAATTTATCTCCAGTTTACTTTAGGGTGAAATCCACCTGTGGTGCACAAGGCCAGCACAAAGCCATCTGCACCACTAAACCCTCTCATCAGGGCTGTGTCAAAGGGGCTGCAATCAAAGATCTCAGGATGTCCCCACAAAGGTTAATGGCAGATTAGGGTGGGTCCATGGGAACTGTATGAATGCAGATCCAATGGCTCCAACATATTGGTGCAAGTCATGTGAACACTACTTCATCCTGTAAAAGGCAGGAATAGCTTCTGCAGGGAGGGAAGAGAGAGCTGCAGCTCTATTTCTTTTTTTATTGTGTATCTTTTTTTTAAGTACCTTTGGAAGGTATTGAGTAGATAGCCGTGGAAGCTGAAGTCCTTTATACACTGAACAGCTCTGATAGTGGTGCCATGGGCAACCTGACCTAGGATGATTGGAAAATTGAAAATATCCAGGCCTGTCTGGTAAATGGGCTATTTTTGTTAGTCTAGAGGAATCACTGACCTCATTCAGTGTGGCTATCCTATGAACCATCAGGGCTAGGAATTCAGTTTTCCATTGGTATATACTAATCTCTCTACCCTCTTGAGTCCCAGTTTTTGGGTTTGACTGAGTGTGACGTATGCAAACACCTGCATGGAGGTATGCATGTTTTTCAATGTCTTAAGCTTGATTCAACATTTAATTATACTGCTGTGAAACTTGTTTCAAATTAGAATCAGGCCCCATGACTGTACAATTGACTCAACAGAAAATTACCAGCTGCCCTCTTGTTAATGGCTGTGACTAGTAGTGAATAGCCTTTACCAATGCCTCTGTAAAATGCTGTTGTTGAAACTGATGGTGATGTCAAGATGCCATTGCGGAAAAGTAGATTTACTATTGTACTCCACTGAAGTTTCTCTAGTGGCTGAGTTAGTGCAGTGACAAGAAAATTATAGCTAGAGTTGTTCAAAAAAGTCAAGAATTTTTCCCCCCTCAAAACTATAACTTTTAACAAAAAACTGTCATTACTACCAACTTTTCCATTTTTGCAACATATTCTGTAATATATTTACAGAAATTGTTACCAATATTGTTACTGGAATAACATTCTAAAATTGTTTTGAAAATGGTCAAAGTAATGTTACTTTGTTTTTGTTGTTAATTTGTATTACTGTAGCACATAGGAGCCCCAGGCTGGCCCAGGAACTCATTGTGTGACTCACTGTATTAGCACAGAGCAAAAAGACAGTCCCTGCCTGTAGATGTGTGGACTCACCCCTACGGTGCCTCCTGCTGGTCTCTCAGGGAATTAGCTCAGTTTCCAGTTCTGGAGAGCCCTCTGCAGGCCAGTGATCCACCTGTCCTCTGGCCCCTCTGTCCCTCCCTGGACCCAGTGCCATTTTACCTGGGGTGCTGCCCCCTGGCACTAACCCCTTTCTCTTTGGGTCTCCCCTCCCCAGGGAACCCTCACCCACTATAAACTCATAGACTTTAAGGTCAGAAGGGACCATTATGATCATCTAGTCTGACTTTCTGCACAATGCAGGTCATACAATCTCACCCATCCACTTCTATAACAAACCCCTAACCTATGTCTGAGTTACTGAAGCCCTCAAATTGTGGTTTGAAGACCTCAAGCTGAG
>NC_133770.1:274273449-274377476 GCF_003597395.2 Chelonoidis abingdonii
CTTGATAATTACCTGTTCTCTTCATTCCCTCTTGGGCACCTGGCATTGGCAATTGTTGGAAGACAGGATACTGGGCTAGATGGACCTTTGGTCTGACTCAGTATGGCCATTCTTATGTTCTTATGTTTTTTTTTTAATCCCAATAAACATTGAAATACTGTCAAGTTCATGACAGCCCCTTTCAAGCCTAATTAATTCAAGCTAATGTGTCCTATGGAATATCTACATTAACCTGAATTGTGTGGGTTTGGTGATGTTAATTAAGCCAAAAGGTTTTTTCTTTTTCTTATATAGCATCAAAACACTAATACTTTATGGTCTTATAGGAAAAAGCTAGCCTTGACATCTGTTACAAATTGCTACTGTCTGCAAGAATCAGAACAAGCATATAGAAAAAGATGACAGTGCTTGAATGATTCTGATAACTGAGGTAGAAGACACTGGTATAGAATTTGGAAATACAGACCTTGCATTCAGAACTAGTATAGCTCCCCTGGCAGTGGTGTTTCAAGCCTCCTTCACACAGTGCCCTTTATTTTTTTTTCAGTATTACTCAGAAATATAAACTTTGATCTTTACCAGCTCAGTAAGTATTTTCCATTTTATTCAAGTTGCATGACAGACAGTGGTGAATTGTGTTACATCGTAAAAACTCTCATTGACAAAAGCATTAGTTTAACAGACACTCCAAAATAAATGCTGTCGAATTAAGCCAGCTTGGAAGGAAAAAGTATATATTGCAGATTCTCTTTAAGAAGGCAGCAGGAAAACCAGCCTTATAGTTCATTTGGAATGGGATATAAAAGACCACATTTTATTCACTTCACTCATGTAATAGTGAGGATTCACTATTCAGATGAACCAAGTGACCATGATATGACCCAGCATGTTCTGTGGATTTTCTTCTTTTCAGGCACTGGAGAAGGAGGGAGAGGAGGAGGTTCTTGTTAGCAAAATAGTCAGCTTGCTTCTTTTTTTCCCACACACTTTGATTCATGTGATATTTCTCATTCCTTTCTTCAGCAAGTGCTTCTCTACCCAATCTTCTCATTGATCTACTCAACTATGTGTGGGGGGGGGGAACAATAACAGAAAATGTAGAAATGGCAAAAGTGCTAAATGACTTTTTTGTTTCAGTTTTCACCAGAAAGCTTAACACTGATTGAATGTCTAACATAGTGAATGCCAGTGAAAATGAGATAGGATCAGAGGCTAAAATAGGGAAAGAACAAGTTAAAAATTACTTAGACAAGTTAGATGTTCAAGTCACCAAGGCCTGATGAATACTCAAGGATACTGAAGAGATATCTGAGCCATTAGCGATTATTTTTGAAAAGTCATGGAAGACAGGAAAGAGTCCAGAGGACTGGTAAATGGCAAATATAGTGCCAATGTATAAAAAGGGGAATAAGGACAACCTGAGAAATTACAGGGCTGTCAGCTTAACTTCAGTACTCGGAAAGATAATGGAGCAAATAATTGAGCAATCAATTGCAAATAGAAGATAATAAGGTGATAAGTAACAGTCAGTATGGAATTGTCAAGAACAAATTGCATGAAATCAATCTTTGACAGGTAACAAGCCTTGTGGATAGGGGGGAAGCAATAGTTATGATATATCTTGACTTTAGCAAGGCTTTTGATACTGTCTCACATGATCTTCTCATAAACAAACTAAGGAAATACAAACTAAATGGTGCTACTATAAGGTGGGTGCATAACTGGTTGGAAAACCATTCCCAGAGAGTAATAATCAGTGGTTCACAGTCAAGCTGAAAGGGCATATCAAACGGATCAGTTCTGGGTCCAGTTCTGTCCAATATCTTCATCAAAGATTTAAATAATGGCATAGAGAGTGCACTTAAAAAGTCTGTGGACAATACCAAGCTGGGAGGGGTTGCAAGTGCTTTTAAGGATAGGATTAAAATTGAAAACAATCTGGACAAACTAGAGAAATGGTCTGAAGTAAATGGAATGAAATTTAATAAGGACAAATGCAAAGTACTCCACTTAGGAAGAAACAATCAGTTGCATGCATACAAAATGGGAAATGACTGCCTAGGAAGGAGTACTGCAGAAAGGGATCTGGGGATCATAGTGGACCACAAGCTAAGTATGAGTCAACAGTGAAACACGGTTACAAAAAACCTCATCATTCTGGAATGTATTAGCAGGAGTGTTGTAGGCAAGACACAAGAAGAAATTTTTTCGTTCTACTCCGTGCTGAATAGGCCTCAGCTGAAGTATTGTGTCCAGTTCTGGGTGCCACATTTCAGGAAAGATGTGGGCAAACTGGAAAAAATCCAGAAAAGAGCAACAAAAATAATGAAAGGTCTAGAAACGAGGGCCTATAAGGGAAGATTGAAAAAATTAGGTTTGCTTAGTCTGGAGAAGATAAAACTGAGAGGAAATATGATAAGAGTTTTCAAGTACATAAAAGGTTGTTACAAGGAAGAGGGGAAAAATTGTTCTTGTTAACCTCTGAGGATTGGACAAGAAGCATGGGGCACAGGTCACTTGCTGGAGGATTCTCTGCAGCATGAAGTCTTCAAACTACAATCTGAGGACTTCAATAACTCACACATAGGTTAGGGGTTAGTTATAGAGGTGGATGGGTGAGATTCTGTGGACTGCATTGTGCAGGAAGTCAGACTAGATGATCATAATGGTCCCTTCTGACCTTAAAGTCTATGAGTCTATGGGTTTAAATTGCAACAAGAGTGGTTTAGGTTGGACATTAGGAAACACTTCCTAACTGTCAGGGTTGTTAAGTATGGAAATAAATTGCCTAAGGAAGTTGTGGAATCTCCGTCACTGGAGATTTTTAAGATCAGATTAGACAAACACCTGTCAGGGATGGTCTAGATCAGTGGTTCTCAAGCAGGGGTACACATACCCATGGGGATACACAGAGCTCTTGCACGGGGTACATCAACTCATCTAGATATTTGCCTAGTTTTACAGCAGGCTACATAAAATGCACTAGCGAAGTCAGTACAATCTAAAATTTCATAAAATTACTTGTTTATATCGTTCTATATATTATACAATGAAATGTAAGTATAAATATATATTCCAATTCATTTATCTTATAGTTTTATGGTAAAAAGAGAAAGTAAGCCATTTTTCAGTAAGTTCTGATTTTGTAATCAAGTAGTTTTTAAGTGAGGTGAAACTTGGGGATACATAAGACAAATCAGACTCCTGAAAGGAGTACAGTCATCAGGAAAAGTTGAGAGCCATTGATCTAGATAATATTTAATCCTGCCATGAGTGTAGGGGACTGGACTAGATGACCTTTTGTGGTCCCTTCCAGTCATATGATTCTATAATTGCTCTTGTGTGTCCTGCAAACATTTAATTATTTATTTCTCCCTTTTATTGATGTTTCTCTTTTTTCTCCTGAATCTTTTTTTTTCTTTCTCTTACTTATCAATCTCTGCCAGTGTGTACTCAGTCACTGGCAACAGAGTTACTCATCAGATTCTCTCAAAAGAAGCCAGTAATTCTACCAAATTTCCATTGAAGGAAAAAAAATATTAAACATTAGGAATTGGGAGAATTGACCCAGGTGAAAAATTGTCTTATTATTATTGCCTTGGAACCCCACTCAACTATCAGTGCTTCCTGTACTACTTACTGTATAGACAAAGATAGACTCTGTTCCATAGATCTTACAATTTTCACTATCCATGCAATACATCTGGCCCAATATACATACATGAACTGTATACTCTACTCCTGAGGAAATTCTGTGCCAAATTTTAAAAATTCTACACTAAAAAAAAAAAAAATCTGCATACAATAATTTAAAATTTTGCAGTATTCTGCATATTTTATTTGTCAATAAATAAATGTGGAGGCTCCAGCATAGCAGTGGGAAGTACAGGTCACTGACTGCATAGAAGAGGGAGATCACCTTGCAGTCCCCTCTCCCCAGGACATGGACTTGGTGGTGAGGCTGCACTCAATCCTGACATAGTGCAAGGGCTGTGCCTGCCCCAGAAACACTCTGGGGCCCTGCCCCTCCATGCCAAGTGCACCAAGTTAGCAAACAAGAAGGCTAGAGTCTCACATGCCCAACCCTATCTCCTGATCCAGGTGTGGAGCAGGCAGGCTCAGCCCGGCAGGATACAAGTGTGGAGGGGCTTAGTGTGTAGGGTTCCAGGTGTGGGTTCTGTGTGGAGGGCAATCTGGGTGGTTTGCTCAGGGGTCTGACCACGCCGTAACTCCTCCTTGGAGGGAAAGAGAAAGTCCTGTCCTCCCTGAGCCCCTAGTCCAGCTGGAACTAGCAGCTGAGTTTGGGACATTATCAGCCCCCTCCATGCTGATTTACTTCTCTGCTGGCTGCTCCAGGCATCTGAAACTGCTGAGCAAAGGTGCATGACCATTCTTGCAGCTTTCCTTTGCTGTGCCATTGGAAGTCATTTTTCTGCAGGGAAGCAGATAAATTTGCAGGTGACATGAATTCTGCATGCACACAGTAGTGCAGAATTCCTCAGGAGTAATATTCTTCTTATATTAACTTTGGTCTCCCACAACAGTGATAAAATAAAGCAAACAATGTTTCAGTTGATTCCACAAGGAATTATATTTTCAGTATTCTTAAGGTCCTACACTGCCCTGCTTATTTCTGGTTCTGTGGACAGTGCTATGCTTTAAGAAAAAGAAAAGCTGACCATTTTTATTTAAAAGTCTGAATTTAATAATGATATGTATGAATAGTATTCTGCAAATCATAATGTACAGTATAATTGCTGTCACTAACCAATTTCCAAACTCATTATCACAATAAAGTACTTGAATGGAAGACCTCCAAGGTGCATCTCACTACTCTAGCAAGAGAACAGCGGGGATGTTAACTAGACATATTTTTAATGAATAATTTATTCAGATTTAGACTCTTTTTTTCTCCATTTGAGAATTATTTATGAACAGATATAGAATTTTTCAGATTTATTCATGATTAAAAGTTGTTTGAGGGATCTATGCAAATATTTATAAGCCTCTGGATTGTTTCTGGCCTATTCATTTGGACTAAGTCTTCAACAATTTGTTTTCGTTATTTGTTGTTCGTGTTATGTGATAGATCACCTAAGTTACGTGATATAATTTCTACTTCCTGATTAGATGGCTGACCGTTTTAAACATGAAAAAAAAAAAACACTTATGCAAATCTCTCTCTCAACATGGCCTTCATCATTACTGTATTTTCTCACATCCTAAGTAATTAAAAAGTAGCAATAACAATTACTAAAGTAAATTATCTCAAATGCTCACACAAATTATTGTAAAGAGTCAGGAATACCTTCAAGGCATATGTCATAATTTTAACTAAAAAACAAATGTTTTAAAATACTGCAGTATTAGTCCATCCCTACTTATTGGTGTTTAGGGCTATTTGTACAAACAAAGTGGATATTCACCCATGAAAGCTTATGCTCCAATACATCTGTTAGTCTATAAGGGGCCTCAGGACTCTTTGTCACTTTTTACAGATCCAGACTAACACGACTACCCCTCTGATACTTATACAAACAAGTAAGCCACTCCAAACAGGGCCGGCTCCAGGTCCCAGCACGCCAAGCACGTGCTTGGGGCGGCATGCCGTGGGGGGCGCTCTGCTGTTTGCCAGGAGGGCGGCAGGCAGCTCCGGTGGACCTCTCACTGGCGTCCCTGCGGAGGGTCCGCTGGTCCCGCGGCTCTGGTGGAGCATCCGCAGACATGCCTGAGGGAGGTCCACCAGAGCCATGGGACCAGCGGACCCTGCACAGCCACCTCTGCAGGAGATCCACTGGAGCCGCGGGACCGGCGAGCGGCAGAGTGCCCCCCGCGGTGTGCCGCTGTGCTTGGGGCGGCAAAATGGCTAGAGTCGGCCCTGACTCCAAAGTTCATTTAGCAGCCAGACCCAGATATTAGATGTTAGATATTTCTGAACATCTAACACTGTTGGCCTTAGAATACCATATGTATCCTCACTCAAAATGGGGTATTCCAGGCCATTAATGTCATCTATGAGCCCCCTGGAATAGGGAATGTGTCTTTTTAAGAGTTTGTTCCCCACCTAGCATGATGGACCCCTGATTCTCTTTGGGATTTCTATACCTCCTATCATAGAAATATAAAAATAAAAGTAATAGATGCATTTTTAACAAGCTGGCCAATTTCACTGGAAGTCAATTTTGAATCATGGAAAGAAACTGAAATCCATTATTCTTTCCGTTTAAAAATAAATTCTTAAAAAGAACACTAGCACTGAATTTGGAACTCACATTGCTAATGAGTGGGTATGCTGATCTCTGAACAACAAGCTGGTATTCTGAGGTATGATTCCAAGCAGAAACATTTCCCAAGTTCTAGGAATACTAATTCACTGATGTCTGTTAGGAGGAAAACAAGATTTTGTGTTCTGCAAGTACTAAAGGGACATGTTTCATTGGGATCAATGGGATTTCCAGGACATGAAAAGAAAACATGTAGAAATAGGAACTTTTATTTATGCCAGTTGTTTCCTGATTTATCCATGTTAGGCAAGTTAGAGGATAAAGAAGCTAAAAGTCAATGGAGAAAAAACGAGACTGGCCAAACCATACCATTATGCAGGAAAAGATACAGTAAAGGGAATATTTTAGTCAAATTAAATATTCAAGTAAGTCATTCTGTATTATTTTTAAATTATTGACTTCAGAGGATTAAGAGTTCTCCCACAGCAGAAGAGAGGCAGCTCAGACTGAAGGTAAAGGACTCTCTGAGTATGTCTACACAACCAAAAAAAAAAAAAAAAAAATCTATAGCAGCAAGTCTCAGAGCACAGGTCAACTGGCTTGGGCTCATGGGGCAAGAAACAGCAGAGTTTATGAGGCTAAAAACAGCAGTGTAGACATTCCCACTCAGGCTGGAACTCGGGATCTGAAACCCAGTGATGGATGAGGGTCTTAGAGCCTGGGCTGCAGGAACGCCTACATAGCTATTTTTAGCTCTCAAGCACCACCCTGAGTCAGTTGAACCAGACTCTGAGATTTACTGTTATGTTTTTTTTTTTCTGTATAGACTGTGCCCTCTGAAACCCAGGTTTCCTCATGCTAGGGGATTTGTTTGGCAGAATTTACAGTCAGCAGAGTTATGGATGAATTGTTTGCTTCAAACAGTTTTCTCTTCCCCTTGTGGAGGGAGGGTTGTAAATATTTTTAATATAACTTCAACAGTTTTTTTGAACTTCAAAAATGGTTGGTTCAGTTTGGGGGAAAAAGTTGAGATCAGTAATTTACTATCAAAAATTGTGAATAGAGAACTTGGACTGGGACTCAGGATATCTGGGTCTATTCCCAGCTCAGCCACTGTCTATTGAGTGACCTTGGGAAGTTACTGCATTTCTGTGCTTCAGTTTCCCCATCTGTAAAATGGGAATAATCATGCTTCCCTTCTTGGTAAAGTGCTTTGAGATCTACTTTGATCTACTGTGGATAAATAATGAAAGAATTATTGGGCCAGGCAAGCATGAAAATGATTCTGTATCCTGGTGGTTGGAGCACTCAACTGTGAGGTAGGAGACCCCTGCTCCAATGACTTTTTAAAATGTATTATCCAAAGAGAGTACCCCAAAGCAAAATATCCCATAGCTGAGTGGCAAGGGCACTCAGTGGGGAGGTAGCAGGTCCTCATTCAAATCCTTTCTTCCCTTCTGGTGGAGGTGGGCTTTAAACCAGCAGCCTCCCAATCCCCAAGGAGTATTTTAACCCCTCAGCTATAGGATATTCTGATAATCCCTTTTCTCTTCCCCCCAAAACTTCTTGATAAAATAGCATAGGCACTTAATACCAAGAAAGGGTTTGCAGATAATCCCAAGCAAACGGAGGCACCTCCTTTCCTCTCAGACTTAGACTCCTATTTCTGAGTAGGGGCGGGTCTTAGCACACATCCCTAAATTTGACATCTCCCATTGGCTAGCTTAGCTGAGGGGCAGCCTAAAGTGCTGGGTATTGTGAAATCCATTCTATGGCACCTATCTCTCCCCATTCATGCACTGAACTCTGGCTTTATGAATCCCAGTGATTTTCTCAGCTCTATAAGTTAGGTGTAGAGATTTTCAATGTCATCACACCGAAGTTCCTGTGTGAATCTAGCCCATTAAGGGTGACCATTGTGCATAAAAGAACTATATAAATTTTGCTTGCCAGAGGCCAAACTCTGCAGCCCTCACTCAGGAAAAACTTCTATTTAACAATACATTGGGATCTTTTCCATAGTAAGAACAACAAGATTTCACCATAGTCAATTAAAATAAAAAAAAATCTTCCTCACTTGATATATTTCCCTGTATTTCCACTAACTGATGCTTCACATCAAAGTCACCAACAGGAAAGTTGATGTTTTACTCCTGTGTTTCTTTTTACAAGAAATATGAAACACACACACTCACAAAAGAATAAAAGAAAATAAAATGTGTTAAAAAGAGAAATAACCACAGAAACAAACAAATTTATGCAAACATATATTTATATTTTAAGCACCAGATATTGATATATCCTTTCGAAACCTGAATTCCATCTCAGAAGGAGCAGTTTATCAGAGATAAGGTTGTCATGGTGCACATGCAATTGTATTGAATTGTGGTGTAACTAGATGAGTGAGATCCATATATCTTTCTGACACAGACAGCATTCTACACATAGCTTCAGTCCCAAGATTGCAGTACCTTGCATAATCCTTCATTCCGAAAAAAATCATATTCAAAGTGTTTTGGGTTTGGATTCATCTCTTTCATGCCTTAGAATCAGCTTGCTCATTTGTGGCTGGCTCTGCATCCTCTTGCACAATAAACCTTTCAGCTATGCAAAGAAAATTATCCAACAAAATTATTTGAATGAGACAAGTGGACTTTCTGTAATACAAGAAGGAAACAGAGAAGCAGAATACCCAGAAGTGTTTCACAATCACTTCTTACAGTAAGCAGATGCTATTATAAAAGAAACACAAAAATGGCTGGATCAAGAATTTTCTCTAGGAAAATCTTATACCTTTATCTGCTCTTTATTTAAACACTTTCATGGTAAATGAACAATTTCAGGATTCTTTTATAAACAATGGGAAGCCCACTAAATAATTTTATGACTAGAATAAGCAGTAAACTAAAATAACCACTAAAAACACATCTAATTATAGTGCTGTTCCTGAGAATACTTGCTTGAATAAAGTCCAGTCACATGAGTGGGCTGATTTCAGTGGGAATGCTGGCCTGAGTAAAGTTTGGACCACATATGAAAAAAGTAATACATTTCTTTTTTATCCAAGCCATATTTGGGAGTTTTGGGGGAATTGCCGCCACAGCTAAACATGGATCAGAGGTGTCTGTCCTGCTAATCCATTGTGAATAGTGAGAAATGTAATAACACTTGGCACCATGAAACCTAAAAATGGTTGTTAGTTAGTGTACATTTTTGTATCGCTGCCGAACAGCAGAATATGAGGGCTGCTTACACTTGCACAATTGTTTCACTTGACAACAATGGTCTCAACCCAACCATCACATATAAAAGGCTATCTCCTGATTTTTATTTATTTATTTATTTGGTTGGATGGTTGGTTGCTGATGTAGTTCTTCTCATTGACTTCAGTGAAGAGTTTTCTACACAAATTCATAGCAGAATATAGTATATACACCTCTACTCTGATATAATATGACTCGATATAACACGAATTCGGATATAACACAGTAAAGCAGCGATCCGGGGGAGGCAGACAGGGCTGTGCGCTCTGGCACATCAAAGCAAGTTTGATATAACGCAGTTTCACCTGTAACACCGTAAGATTTTTTGGTTCCCGAGGACAGCATTATATCGGGATAGAGGTGTATAGAGAAAGGCTCTTCCCCTGTCTGTTCCTTATGTGCCACTCTGGTGACAAAAATGAAGATAGAAACTTGCCATATCTCCATTGCTAGGAATATATGACTAGTCATACTGGATCAGACATAAGGTCCATCTAATCCAGTGGCCTGCTCAGACAAGGCCAGTATCAGATGCTTCAGTGGAAGATGTAAGAACTCTGCAGTAGATAGATGTAGGATAATCTGACACCCACGTTAGGTCTCATCCTGATTTCTAAATGATATATATTAGTTTAAGACCAGAAGCTTAAAGTTTAATATCCCTTTCAAAATTTCTGTTATTAATTATGCCAACTCTGGATACTCTTGATTTCAATAAAAATGTCTGCTATTGTTTTGAATCTTGCTAAATTCTTTCCCTCAAATATGTGCTGTGGAAGTGAGTTCATTGCATAAGAAGAGAAATCCTTTGATCAGTTTGGAATTTTCTACCATTGCATTTAACTGAATATCATTTCTTCTTTTGTTAAAGCAAAGAGGAAGCAAAAGTTCCTGATGTACCTTCTCTAAACCTTTCACTATTTTACATCTTGTAGCATGTCTCCTTTTATTTATCTCTTTTCTAAGCTAAACTTAGATTGTCTTTTCAATCTTTCATCATATGAGAGTTTTTTCAGTCCTTGATCATTCTCACTGCTGGGGATTCTTTTGCTGTGGGAGCGTCTTCAGCAGGCATAAAGCCAGGATAGCTAACTCCTATGCTATCCACTCTCCAGGCACTTGGGGACCTTTGCCAGCTGGCATAGTTTAGAGCAGTATCTAGGCTAGTCTATCCTATCCTAGTCTGGAAGCCAAAAGCAGCATGGAACCAGACAGATTGCCACAACCAGCAACCTGATTGTTCCTCTCTGCTTCACCATATGAGACCTTTGGCACTGTAGAGATTCTGAAACAAAATGCATAGATCATGGCTGTGATCCCCAATTCTGTTGTTACTAATAACTCCTACAACAATGGGGAGGGGAAATGGTGTTGGTGGAGTTTTGTGCTCTTTTTTTTCATTGGAACACTGACTTTTCTACAGAATATAAGCACATAATAGATTGATATACCTGTATTACCTATACTGTAGTTCTTCCCTTCCAGTGTTCTGACTATCATGGTGTTAGGATTTAAGTATCTGATGGGAATCCCCATTTTCCATGGCTAATATTTGAGCAGAGATACCTATGGAGCAGGGAAAGGAGGTTGTCCTCCACACTGCTCAGGGAGGTGACTCTTCCCTGCACTATTCACTGATCCATATCCTTGGAGTTAGTGTTTTGTGTTTTGTGAGGGAGCAAGAAGTGGTGGGCTGGGGTTAGGGCCAAAGAAGATGCCCCAAGCTTTCTTATCTTTTGCATAGAACCCTTTTGTACTGTGTTAACCCTCCTCCATAGTGCGGCTGAGACATGTTGTCCAGAAACTGAAGTGGGTTGACAAGGTGTGATGTTATCAAATTAAAATATGACCATGTAGAACATCATTGCAACCACTGTTATATAATCACAACAAATCTTGTACAAAATATGTCTAGTGAGGTGTCTATGAAAAGGTTCGGATTTGCAGAATATAATTATCCTATTTGTATGCCTGTCTCATTTTTGTATTTGAAGTTATAAATACTAACTATTGAATTGTATTTCAAATGTTTGCTCCTGTGCTAACATCCTCAAGGTGTTTAGCCAGCACATCATGGAGGGACTATTCAGGTTGAATGGCCCATCAAGGAACACTTAGCTCATAGTGGACTATGGAAGATGCCCATCCACACCTGATGGACTTTCATGTGAATGTTCTCACTAGAATATGAGTAATGGCCTTTGTTATGATTAAGCGAAGCAGGCACGGACATGTGACTTGCCCATATAACTCTCAAATCCATCTTGTTACCTGTATTTTTCCACAAGCTGTGGGGGAGGCTTTGTTTGAAACAATGAGTTTCCCTTCCACATAGCAGAAGCTATAAAAGGCCCTGGAAGCATCTCCATTTTGCCTCTTTCCTGCTCTGGATTAAAAATTTATGCTAATGGAGGCATTCTAACCATTCTCTTATGGGAGAATAACCACCAGTTTTGGAGTATGTCTGCCCTATTTCTCCTATATAAAATATATATGGAGATATACCTATCTCATAGAACTGGAAGGGACTCTGAAAGGTCATCAAGTTCAGCCCCCTGCCTTCAGTAGCAGGATCAAGTACTGATTTTGCCCCAGATCCCTAGGTGGCCCCCTCAGGTAGTGAACGCAAAACCTGGGTTTAGTAGTCCAATGCTCAAAGCACTGAGCCATCCCTCCCCCCGATTTGGTATTCTCAGTTGTGACCCACTAAGGCACGGTGACACAAGGTCTTGTAATTAAGGTGGTGACCTGAGACTCAGGAGGTTTGGTTTCACTTCCTGACTTTGCTACAGACTACCTGTGTGACCACTGGTGAGTTACTTAATCTCTCTGTGTCTCAGTTCCCCATGTGTAAAATGAAGGGATACTCTCTGGTATCACAGGATGTGTCATGAGGATAAATGAGTGTAAATGAAGTTCTGAGCTTTTCCTTCTCCCATATATTACAAAAAGACCACCTCACTGCCTGAAATACTATAGTTCATTATGGATGATTAATAGTGTGATTACTGATCATATGCGTGAAGCCTGACATTTGAAATCACATCACCATGTTATCTTAAAAGAAAGAAATTATTCTCATCCTTTCCTGATATGTTTATCACTATGATGCTGAGTCTGTAAACTATATGGATTTCCTCCCTAGCTGCTGACTTCTATCATATGGGATGAAATGCATGCATCCCATGCTGTTACAGCTGTAATTAAAAAGCAGAAAGGTATATGGTGACTAATTCTTCTTGGAACAGAATGTCTAAATTCATGTTGTACTCAATAAGCCTCTTTCCTGAAAGACTATGTATGGTGTGACTTATTTTATGTGCAGATAATGAATACTGACGTATTTCTTGTGCAAAGAATGTATGCTTCACATTAGGGTAGGTCTACACAGCAATTAAACACCCACAGCTGGGCCAGGTCAGCTGACTCTTAAGCAACACATGAAAGCAGGTATTCGTCAGTAACATATATGCCACAACTTCCTCTCAATTATGAAATAAAAAGAGTCAATCAGTTCTATATTTTTTAACCCCAAATCCTCCCTGGTTTGTGCAGGGGATCGGATGAGAGACCAGGTCTCCTGCTGGATGCCTCGAAGGAGCAGAGAAGGGAGTTTCCAACTGGCTGTTGTTGGAAGTTAGTAGGAGGTAAGTCACCTGTGGTTTGTGTTAGGAAACAAAGGTAGTAGGTCTCCTTTGGTTGTTGAGATAAGTCTGAGGTTGTCAGAAAGGAACAGTTCTGCTCAGGGTGGGGTTGGGGACTTAGTAAGGAAAGGGTGGGTCTCCAGACTTCTCAGTACTAACTTCACTGGCTGTAGCTGGGGCTGGGAAGGCAATCATCACTAGAGCAAGTCAGGCTGATGTGGATGCAGGAATTGCACTCGGTGCAGTAGTAGTTAGACCTCACTTCTTTTTCTCCTCCTCATGTGCAATTGGAGAGGTTGGCCAACAGAGATGCATGTACTATAAAATGTTCTGAATGGTGCTGGTGAGAAACACAGGAGGGGAGTTCCCTCTACTGCAGCCACCATGACAATAACAGGCTTATTTTACCATTATATCTTTACAGTAAGAGCACAGGTGAGTACTTCAGTTTAGAGACTTCAGCTCAATGAGAAGGGCAATACCTCATGCTCATCCTCACATCTCTATATAGCTTCTGTTCAGGCTACAACTTCATACTCCCTGCTGTGCTCCATGCAAGGGTTTGTGGGATCAATCCCTATAGCGCATATTTGTTAGCAGCCGTTCAACCATCTTCTATAGCAGATATGTGCAGACCTGAGAAGGCTTCAGGTTTTCCACAGGCAAGCATGACTGTTTTTAAACTAGCTGGCTTTTAAGGGTAGAATATAAACTAGTACTGAGTTGGGATAAATAAATGCTCTTTTGGGCCAAATTGTACTCATCTGTGATTGCTTAGATGAAGTGCACATGTGGTGTAAATGTTTTCTTACGGTGTGAAAGCCTCTGGGGCAGGGTTCTATGAAATGTTTCATTAGAATCCATTCCTTTGCAAACCAATGAATATCAGCCCAGATCCAGATCTGCAAAGATAATATTTCTACAGAATGTGCACCTCCAATTTCAGCAGCAGTTGTTCCATTGCCTGCCACTGTGATCTCACTCTGCAGGATCCATTTTCTGTAACCCAAATGCCCTAAGGCTAATTCAGCTGAAATCAAGAGGAAGAAAAAGTTCTTCAGTGTAGCTAAGCTATCTCAGAATTTGATCTCATTTTCAGAATTCTGTCTCATGCTGTCTGATGTGACAGTTTAACCTTATGTCAGGCTCAGACTAATATTTGTGTTAACCTTTCTACTTTCATTGATTATAAAATAAGAGGCAACAAAGAGTCTTGTGGCACCTTAAAGACTAACAGATATATTGGAGCATAAGCTTTCATGAGTAAATGTCCACTGGTGATCATCCAGTCTGACCTTCTGTATAATAAAGGCCATGTAACTTCCCTGAATTAATTCCTGTTTGAAGTAGAGCATATATTTTAGAAAACCATCCAATATTGATTTAAAAGTTGTCAGTGATGGAGAACCCACCCCTTCCCTTGTACAGGGTTTAAAGTTGAAGCTAGACAAATTCAGACTGGAAATAAGCAGTTATATTTTCAACAGTGAGAGTGAGTAATCATTGGAACAATTTACCTAGGATTGTGGTTGTTTCTCCATTACTGATGATGATTTTGTAATTAAGATTGGATAGGTTGTTTTGGTTTTTTTAAATATGATCTAGGAATTATTTTGAGGAAGTTCTAGGGCCTGTGTTGTACAGGATGTCAGACTAGATGGTCACAATGGTCCTTTCTGGCCTTGGAATTTATGAATCTATAAATTGTTTCACTGTTAAACATTTGCACCTTATTTTCAGTGTGAATTTGTTCAGCTTCAACTTCCAGCCATTGGATCTTTTTATAGCTTTGTCTGCTAGACTTGTCCTCTTCATTATTTACCACTCCACCAATTTTTGGGTCAACTGTAAACTTTGCCAGTGATGATTTTATGTTTTCTTCCAGATCATTGATAGAAAATGTTATATAGTATAGGGTTAAAAACCCAAATTTGTGGGACCCCACTAGAAACACACGCAACTCAGTGATGTTTCCCTGTTTACAATTACTTTTTGAGACCCATCAGTTAGCTAGTTTTTAATCAATTTAATGTATGCCAGGTTGATTTTGTACTGTTCTCATATCTTAATCAAAATTCCATGTCGCACCAAGTCAAATGACTTACAGAAGTCTAAGTATATTGCATCAATACTATCAGCCAAACATGTAATCTCATTTAAAAAAAAGATATCAAGTTAGTTTGACAGGATCTATTTTCCATAAATCCATTCTCATTGGCATTAATTATATTGCTCTCCTTTAATTCTCTATTAATCGAGTCTCTTAGCAGCTATTCCATTATTTTTCTTGCGATCAATATCAGCCTGACAGGCCTATAATTATCAGCATCATCCTACTTACCTTTCTAGATAGTGCACATTAAGTATTTTTCCAGTCCTCTGGAACTTTCCCAGTGTTTCAAGACTTATTGAAAATCATCAACCGTCCAGAGAGCTCCTCAACCAGCTTTTTAAAAACTTTCAAATGCAAGTTATCCAGAACTACTGATTTAAAAATGTCTTGTTTTAGTAGCTGCTATTTAACATTCTCCTCAGTTACTGTTAGAGTAGAAAGTATTTCATCATCATCATTGCAATATTTATACACCATTTGGCCTCTTCTCACATACAGAACAGAAATATTTATTGAACATTTATGTCTTTTCTGAATTATTGTTTACAGTTGTATCATTTCCCTTTCGTAATGGACCAATACCACTCCTAGGATTACTTTTTGTTCTTAATATACTTTAAAACCTACTTTTCCTTGTCCTTAACACTGCTGGCTGTTGAGTTCGACTTGTGTCTTTTGCTTCCCTTATCAATTTTTCTATAATTCCTAGCTTCTAATTTGTATTAATCAATATCAATTTCCATGTTTCTCATTTGTTGTGGGGGGCAGGAGGGGATATAATATAACATTTTAATGCTGCTTTTAATTTCCCTGTAATTTTTTTTCCCCCCAGTTTGCGGTATTGTATCTTTTGGGGCATCTAGTAAAATATTCTTAAACAATTCCCAATTATCATTCACATTTTTCTATTTAAATTCTTTCTCCCAGATAATGTGGCTTTGTGGAATTAGCCCTTTTAAAGCACAAGTGTATACAT
Source organism: Chelonoidis abingdonii (assembly GCF_003597395.2). NCBI lineage: Eukaryota > Metazoa > Chordata > Testudines > Testudinidae > Chelonoidis > Chelonoidis abingdonii. The sequence continues at coordinate 274,289,670 of NC_133770.1, forward strand.
TACTGGTCTGGACTTTATTTGAACATAACAAATCTAATTAAGTCATGCAATCTTGCACCTAAGTAACCATTAATTTTTAGTCTTATGATCAATTCCTCTTTACCAGTCAGGATGAGGTCGAATATAGAATTCTCCTGTGTTGGACGCAACACTTGGAGATAGGAAACTGTCATCTGTAATTTTTAGAAACACTGAGGACATTTTAGAATGGGCAGAATGAGACCTCCAGCTTATATCACTCAGTTTGAAGTCCCTCTGATAATGTAGCTTTATTCCCTACACAAACTAGGTAGGATGACTGAATCTTTAATCACCTATTCTCTATTGTGATTTGGTAGTCCATAGTACCTCTGCTTGTGCTTCAATCTGTTAATACACTCATACAGAAATGTTCAAGAGCACTTGCTTCTGAGCTGTCACCCAATTCACACATTGTTTTTTGAAGAGGGGAAAAAAACATTTAAAGTATCTAATTAACCAACTATATCTCTGTAGGGGTCATATGATGGAACCATTTAGGAATTCATATTATGCAACCTTCTATACACGGCTGGCTCCAGGTACCAGTGCAGGAAGCGTGTGCCTGGGGCAGCACATGCTAAGGCATGGCATTCCATTCATTCTTGGGGTTGCACAGTCCAGGAGTCTTTTCTTTTTTTGGTTCGGCAGTTTGGGCAGCATTCCAAGCAGCTTTTTTTTGTTTTCTTTTTGATTGGGGCAGCAAAAATAGTTGTTTTTTTTTAAAAAAAAAGCCAGCCCTGCTTCTACATCATCAGCTATGAAGAGTAGCTATTTTTTTTCATACTGAAATCAGATTATACTTATTCTTTGATTTATGATAACCAAAAAATTACTGTCTCCCGACCACTACCAACATCATCATATATTACAACAGCCATCTTCAGACACCACATTAATAATGCTTTTTATGAAAATCACGTTAATGTGCCAAACATTTTTTGTGTATTTGTTTGCAGTATTGCTGATTAATATAAATGTGCGCGCACACACACACGTTCTTTTACAATAAACTTCCACCTTGTCACAGAATCATAGACTATCAGGGTTGGAAGGGACCTCAGGAGGTCATCTAGTCCAACACCCTGCTCAAAGCAGAACCAATCCCCAAATAAATTATCCCAGCCAGAGCTTTGCCAAACCTGTCTTAAAAACCTCTAAGGAAGGAGATTCCACCACCTCCCTAGGTAACCCATTCCAGGGCTTCACCACTCTCCTAGTGAAAATGTTTTTCCTAATATCCAACCTAAACCTCCCCCACTGCAACCTGAGACCATTACTCCTTGTTCTATCATCTGGTACCACTTAGAACAGTCTAGATCCATCATCTTTGGAACCCCCTTTCAGGTAGTTGAAAGCAGCTATCAAATCCCCCCTCACTACCTGTTGAACCTGATGATCTAGCCAGCTTTCTATCCACCTTATAGTCCATTCATCCAGCCCATATTTCTTTAACTTGCTGGCAGGAGATCTGCCCCATTAAGAAGGTTCAGGGTTCAACTCATACCTGTGGTGTAGTCTCTGCCAAAAGCAAAAAGTTTCTGGGACTTGTAGCCTAGTAACCATGGGTACTGTAGTATGATAAGAAAACAGATTGATGTTTTACCATTTAGGGGTCACATTTTCAAGCTTTTCTCTGCAAGCACGAAGGCAAGGAACCATGAAAGCTTATGCCCAAATAAATTTGTTAGTCTCTAAGGTGCCAAAAGGACTCCTCATTGTTTTTACTTTTTATTCGGTAGAAATTTATTTGTAATGACCTGACTCCAGGAGCTGTGTCATAAGACATAATAAAATCCTGATTGCTGGCAGTACTGGTTCAACTCATCCTCTGCGTTGATTAACCAGTTCATGATTCAGAAGAGATCTACTGGCCAAGATTCTGTGGCTCTGATGGCAGAGGAGTTTATTTTTGCTTATTTTCTGTTGTGGCATAATCTTGCAAGAAATCTTTGTACTGTTCGTGGGCGCAACATCAGAGGGTTTTTTTGTTTGTTTGTTTGTTTTTTGTTCTGTATTGTATCCATTCATCTGCCTAGGTAAAGCAGAGTGAAACAGGAGTGGGGGCCTTCCAGTCCCTTAGCCAATGAGAGAATAGGACCTGTGGGGAACCACTGCTTAGCCACATATGGATAGGAAGGCAAACTTTTTATTTTAACTCCTCTATGCTCCCATCCCCATAGTAGCAGAGCCTCCTGGGTATTAATATAGAAATAACAACAATGTAGCTTTGATAACTTGCAATTTTATCATCAGGCTTTATGTTTTGAATAAAACCCAGGCTCCTGCACACATGGGGTTCTATGAGAATCTCAACTTGCATTAAAAAAAATAAAGTAAGCTTCTAGCTATGACAGTTGAAAAACTTGCAAATGTGACCTGAGCACACTCTGAAGACTCAAAAACCAGAGCATCAATAAAAAGCTCTGAATATGTATTGCGGGGGTGGGGAAGGAAATCACCTGGCTCAAGATATTTAAATGTTTGAGATTGCCAATTCTGACAGGGTCTCTCCTAACCTGTTGGAGAAACATCTGTATCCAGTTATAGGTGGGAGCTACTGCTCTAACTCTACTTCAGTTTCTCCTGTCTCTCATATACATCCACCCACCCATTCTCTCTCCTTATCTCCATGATTTGCTTTCAAATAGCTGATCTTATTTTTTTTTCTTTAATCCACTTTGATACCAACTGCAATCAAAATAAGTGCAAGGAGTTTTACTTTTTCAAATATCTTTTTTTTAATAAGAAAGTGAGTGAGAGGGAAGAGAAAGGAAAAACAAATTTTCCCCTCTGCACATTTCTAGACTGTCAAGCTCTGAAGAGCTGTCAATGCTATTCAAGCCTTCAGAGCTAGTTTCATAATGCCACAAATTTTATGGAGCTTTACAAAGTGTATCTGAGCTTATTTAAATACCTGCAGTTCAAAGTTCTTAAAATGCTCTTTAAAATGTGCAGATTATTAATAATAATCATATCTAATTTGCAGGCCAAAGCTTCACATAGTAGGTTCTGTCAGCATAGAAGATTATATCTCTTGGAATTTGAGACTTTCAGAATCTCTACACTACAGAGCTTTTTGGCAGGCATGTAAGATGTGAATTTCCTGTCATCATATAGATTAGAGCTGCTGTACAGCATTAACCAAAAGAACATCCAGATTACTATTAGTTAACATGTAAAGTGCTAGCACCTAGAAGTCAACCAGGTCAGGTGCCTTTCTGCTAAGTGCTGGACAAACATATAACTGACAGTCTTTGTCCCAAAAAGCTTACAACCTGTGCTCTGTTGCTTATAAGTAGAACTGGCATGGATTGTCATACAGTGACATGGGTTCACTTCTGATTACTTTGTGATACACAGCAAGAGGACATGTCCTAATTACACCATTGTGCTAGTAACAGGGCCTCCTCAGTCTGGCTTCTGTCTCTGTTGACAAACTATGCAGATCCCTTTGTGCTGGTCTAACACTTTGTGCAGTTTATTTATAAAGGAACCCCACCACCTTCCTAACATTCATAGCTCCTTTTAGGGCTAGTCTACACTGGCAGCTGTAAAGTGCCAGTGTAGACAAGCCCTTTACAAGCGGGAAAGCTCGCTCTCTCTCTCTTTCTCTCCCCTCCTGCTTCTTCTTTGTGTCTATTTGTGGTCTCTGGCTAATTGCTTAATTAGCCTTTCTGTCCTGCCCCACCCACAAATTAGGCACAGCTCTGCTTAGTCAGCTCCAATCTGTTTTGCCTGATTGGAGCTGTTATGAACAGAGTGCTGACTTGGGCTTTCATACCTAGCACTCTGTCACACACTTTCCCTCCTTATCTAAATGCAAGGTTTTTCTTTCCTCGTGCTCTCCAACCCTTACTGGAGCAGTCACCCTGTGGGAACCTCTCTCTATCTCCAGGGCAATCATCTGGGTTTCCCTTGGGGGGTTTGCTCATTCTCCACCCATAGAATTCATACTGTCTGCCAGCAGACACCCCATAGCTCTGTAGCAGCCAATTGGTCTTCACACCATGAGCATCCTTGGGGATTACGCCTCTCATTCGTTCTCTTTGCATCTGGCAGGGGATCGAGGTTACTTCCCTCATCTCCCAGATCACCAAGGCCCCAGGTTCCCTCAAGTTTCCAAACTGCCTGGATTTCTTCTCTTGGGAGTTGTATCACAGGGAACTCCAATGACCCCCTGATCTCTGCTAAGGAGTTTGGACTGTCTGTCTCCCCTGTATCTCCTTCCTTACTTCCCTGGGGACATCTCGTCCTCCTGACACAGACTTTGTTGTCTAGGTATCTCTCCTGCTTCTTTTGGGGGGTTCATCCTCTCTCTCCTCCTTGGATTTCCTTTTCCTAACGTGGGATTCCTCCCAGTAAATCAATTCCCAATGGGGAAGGGACTCCAGTCCATGCCCAAGAGAACTGGATAAGGAGGAGGGGGGAGGTTTTAGGCAATTGGAAAAGGGCAAGTACAGTGCCCATATTTAAAAAAGAGAAGAAAGAGAACCCGGGGAACTACAGACCGTCAGTCTCACATCCAGCAAAAGCATTGAACAGTTCCTCAAGGAGTCCATTTTGAAGCACTTGGAAGAGAGGAAGGTGATCAGGAACAGTCAACAGGGATTCACCAAGGGCAAATCATGCCTGACCAACATGATTGCCTTCTGTGATGAGATAACTGGCTCTGTGGATATGGGGAAAGAGGTGCATAGGATATATCTTGACTTTAGCAAAGTTTTTGATATGGCCTCCTACAGTATTCTTGCCAGCAAGTTAAAGAAGTATGGATTGAATGAATGGAATATAAGGTGGATAGAAAGCTGGTTAGATTGTCAGGCTCAACAGGTAGTGATCAATGGCTCGATGTCTAGTTGGCAGCCGGTATCAAGCAGAGTGCCCCAGGGGTCAGTCCTGGAGCCAGTTTTGTTCAACATCTTTATTAATGATCTGGATGATGGGATGAATTGCACCCTCAGCAAGTTTGCAGATGACACTAAACTGGGGGAGAGGTAGATACACTGGAGGGTAGGGATAGGGTCCAGAGTGACCTAGACAAATTGGAGGATTGGGCCAAAAGAAATCTGATGAGGTTCAACAAGGACAAGTGCAGAGTCCTGCACTTAGGAAGGAAGAATCCCATGCACTGCTACAGGCTGGGGACCAACTGGCTAAGCAGCAGTTCTGCAGAAAAGGACCTGGGGATTACAGTGGATGAGAAGCTGGATATGAGTCAGCAGTGTGCCCTTGTTGCCAAGAAGGCTAATGGCATATTGGGCTGTATTAGTAGGAGCATTGCCAGCAGATGAGGGAAGTGATTATTCCCCTCTATTGGCACTGGTGAGGCCACATCTGGAGTACTGTGTCCAGTTTTGGTCCCCCCACTACAGAAAGGATGTGGACAAATTGGAGAGAGTCCAGCGGAGGGCAACAAAAATGATTAGGGGGCTGGGGCACATGACTTATGAGGAGAGGCTGAGGGAACTGGGGTTATTTAGTCTGCAGAGAGAGAAGAGTGAGGGGGGATTTGATAGCAGCCTTCAACTACCTGAAGGGGGTTCCAAAGAGGATGGAGCTAGGCTGTTCTCAGTGGTGGCAGATGACAGAACAAGAAGCAATGGTCTCAAGTTGCAGTGGGGAGGTCTAGGTTGGATATTAGGAAACACTATTTCACTAGGAGGGTGGTGAAGCACTGGAATGGGTTACCTAGGGAGGTGGTGGAATCTCCATCCTTAGAGGTTTTTAAGGCCTGGCTTGACAAAGCCCTGGCTGGGATGATTTAGTTGGTGTTGGTCCTGCTTTGAGCAGGGGATTGGACGAAGTCTTGAATTTAAAAATTTGCCGTCCTTAGGATGAAAAATCTACTAGTGAAATTGTTCCAGGGGTTGATTACTGCACGAGGTCAAATTGGATGATCAAACAATGATCCTTCTGATCATATAAGCTTATGATACAGAACTCTGCATGAGTTGATGGCAGTTTTTCATTGACACTGGTCCTTAGGCTATGTACAAATGCCATGATCATTGCCACTCAATTAACTTCATTCTAGGTCGGGGAAAAATAGACCACCTTTATATTTGATCAGACATGGCTTGAGGCACCTTATTGAATAACACCTGTGCACAGGAATGATTTGGCCACGTGTCCCCCCTGCAAGGATTAGTCCTGAACTCTGCCTGTGTACAGAATGTTACTGAGGCTTATAAAGGTTAAAAACGCAAACAACGTCACACACATATTGCAAGTCTTATTTTGGAATTCAAATTGCTAGGAACGCTGCAAAGGCATGAAGTATTTACCCTTTGGCAAATACATATTGCTATTTAGCACAGCAACTCTCACACATTTTCCTATTTTCACTGTAACAGTCTTTGCTACTACCAGTCAAGTCTGTGGTTTGGCACCGTTTAACACTTTTTTCTGTAGTCTCGACAAGCATGGGTCAGCTGTTTAAAACTTAACAGATCTCTGGTTCCCCTTTGTCCAATGCGCCAGTTCCTCTTTTTGGTGCCCTGACTACATCTTTCTGCCTTGGCATGCTCTTTAGTGCACAGTAAACAAGCTAAGCATTAAAGCTCTAATGTATTTTACATTTGGTAATAGGCATTTTGATAATATGGGCATTGGTCTCTCATAGCAGGCTATCTAGGACGTTCGTTGGGTTACTGGGGACCTATGCAGCCTTCTCAAAGCGTTATGGAAATGTTAGTAGAAATAAAGGACTAGGGGGCTTGTTCCCTAAGCAATACTGAACGTGGCCCTGCAACAAATAGACCTATAGTGTCATAGATGTCATAGACTTAAGGTCAGAAGGGACCATTATGATCATCTAGTCTGGCCTACCCTGCACAATGCAGGCCACAAATCTCACCCACAAGGTGCAGAGAATCCTCCAGCAAGTGACCCGTGCCCCATGCTGCAGAGGAAGGCAAAAAAACCTCCAGGCCTCTGCCAATCTGCCCTGGAGGAAAATTCCTTCCCGACCCCAAATATGGCGATCAGTTAAACCCTGAGCATGTGGGCAAGACTCACCAGCCAGCACCCAGGAAAGAATTCTCTGTAGTAACTCAGATCCCACCCCATCTAACATCCCATCACAGACCATTGGGCATATTTACCTGCTAATAATCAAAGATCAAATTAATTGCCAAAATTTAGGCTATCCCATCATACCATCCCCTCCATAAACTTATCAAGCTTAGTCTTGAAGCCAGATATGTCTTTTGCCCCCACTACTCCCCTTGGAAGGCTGTTCCAGAACTTCACTCCTCTAATGGTTAGAAACCTTCATCTAATTTCAAGTCTAAACTTCCTGTGTCCAGTTTATATCCATTTGTTCTTGTGTCCACATTGGTACTAAGCTTAAATAATTCCTCTCCCTCCCTGATATTTATCCCTCTGATATATTTATAAGAGCAATCATATCCCCCTCAGCCTTCTTTTGGTTAGGCTAAACAAGCCAAGCTCTTTGAGTCTCCTTTCATAAGACAGGTTTTCCATTCCTCGGATCATCCTAGTAGCCCTTCTCTGTACCTGTTCCAGTTTGAATTCATCCTTCTTAAACATGGGAGACCAGAATTGCACACAGTATTCCAGATGAGGTCTCACCAGTGCCTTGTATAATGGTACTAACACCTCCTTATCTTTACTGGAAATACTTCACCTGATGCATCCCAAGACCGCATTAGCTTTTTTCACGGCCATATCACATTGGCAGCTCATAGTCATCCTGTGATCAGCCAATACTCCTAGGTCCTTCTCCTCCTCTGTTACTCCCCAGCTTATAACAATTCTTGTTATTAATCCCTAAATGCAAGACCTTGCTCTTTTTACTATTAAATGTCATCCTATTTCTATTCCTCCAGTTTACAAGATCATCCAGATCTTCCTGTATGATATCCTGGTCCTTCTCTATATTGGCAATACCTCCCAGCTTCATGTCATCCACAAACTTTATTAGCACATTTACACTTTTTGTGCCAAGGTCAGTAATAAAAAGATTGGTCCCAAAACCAATCCTGATCACTAGGAGGGTGGTGAAGCGTTGGAATGGGTTACCTAAGAAGATGGTGGAATCTCCATCCTTAGAGGTTTTTAAGGCCCGGCTTGACAAAGCCCTGATGGGGATGATTTAGTTGGTGTTGGTCCTGCTTTGAGCAGGTGATTGGACTAGATGACCTCCTGAGGTCTCTTTCAACCCAATATTCTATGATTCTAAGGCACCTTCCATTATCCCAACCTGTGTCCACTGAAACCTCCTCTGGACCTCCAGGGGCACCTGGGCTATAGGGCAATGCCTCTCATCCCCATGGACACATTCTATGCCCATAGTTGTTCCTGGAATCTTCCAATGAGGTTTCACCAGCTCCCTCCAGACAAGAGACCAAGCTGAGACCTATATCCACAAGGCCCCTCTGGAGTTTCTCCCCATCATCACAGAAATGGTGGACAGTTTTTTGCCCTTTTTACTTCCCTCCAGCACTAACCCAGCCACAAAACTTGGCAAAGCCACAATCCATGTATAGGCAGTCCCCTTTCTTGTGTCTGGGTCATCCACGCTGGTTGCAAATAATGGGTCAAGCCCCAGATGGAACTCATTAGGGTTCTCCTTCTTCCTGTCCATGCTCTTTCCTGCTGTGGGTTCTCCAGTCTTCCTCCCAAGTGCTGGACCCTTATATGGTTGCCCCTCTTTCCTGGGAAAGTCTGCCTCTGCATACCCCTCTGTCAGTTTCACAGCAGCATCCACCATACCTGGTGGATGTCACCTGGCCCACACTTGTATGTTCTTGGAGAGGCCCTGAAAGAACGGTTTTAATACCAGAGCATCCATTATTTCTGCCATCATTTGGGTATCTGGTCTGAACCAGTGGGTAGCCCAGTCCATCAACCATTGGGCAAATGCTGAAGGCCATAAACCTCCTGTCCACCTTGCTGAGCTGAACTGTTGGCAGTACTTCTCACTAGACAGCCCTACTTGATCCAGGATTGTTGCCATCAGCATCTCATAATTTCTGGCCTGCTCCTCACTCAGGGCCATTTGGGTTTTCCTCAACAGATAGGGAGCCAACCACAGGGCCCAGGTTTCTCTATCCCATCCAGCACCCACGTCTATCCTCTCAAAAGTGACCTCCCTGTGCCTATTTGTGGATGCTGGATAATGGCTTATTTAGCCTTTCTGCCCTGCCCACCCACACATTAGGCACAGCTCTGCTTAGTCAGCTCCAATCTGCTTTGCCTAATTAAAGCTGCTTTGAATAGAGTACTGACTCAGGGTTGCATACCTAGCACTCAGGTTTCAGAGCGGTAACCATGTTAGTCTCTTTCAGCAAAAAGAACAAAGAGTCCTTTGGCACCCTAGAGACTAACAAATTTTGAAATAAAGTTGTTAGTCTCTAAGGTTTCACAAGTATTCTTTGTTCTTTTTTGCTGAAAGAGACTAACATGGTTACCACTCTGAAACCTAACAACTTTATTTCAAAATTTGTTAGTCTCTGTGGTGCCACAAGTACTCCTCATTCTTTATACCTAGCACTCTGTGACAGTGCTCAATATGGTTACCATTTGGCATGTCATTTTCTCTTGTTTGGGAACGGGTACAATCTACATAGGAGAGATGGAAAGGAAAAAAGAGATGGAGTGGGGGGATGGTACTACATATCCAAAATATTAACAAAACCATTAAATGAGAAGAGTGACAGATTTTAATTAAGGATTTTAATAAACTTAGAAACTATATTAATGATCTGATACACAGACCAAGGACTAGAGAAATGCAAGAACTAAGAATTCCTGGAGCAACATTTCATGAAGTGGATTATCGCATGGTTGAGGAAATTTATCTTCCCTGAAGCTACGTCAACATGCTAGGATCCTGTCAAATATTGCAAGCATAAGAACATAGGAATGGCCATACTGGGTCCATCTAGTTCAGTACCCTGTCTTCCGACAGTGGCCAATGACAGATGCCCCAGAGGGAATGAACAGAACAGGTAAACATCAAGGGATCCATCCCCTGTTGAATATTCCCAGCTTCTGGCAAACAGGGGCTATCGTCATCATCCTTGCCCATCCAGTCTAATAGCCATTGATGGATCTATCCTCCAGGAACTTGCCTAGTTATTTTTTGAACCCTGTTATAGTCTTGGCAAAGAGTTCCACATGTTGACTGTGCATTGTGTGAAGAAATACTTCTTTTGGTTGTTTTAAACCTGCTGTGTATTAATTTCATTTGGTAACCCTTACTTCTTGTGTTATGAGAAGGAGTAAATAACACTTCCATATTTACTTTCTCCACATCAATCATGATTTTAAAAACTCCTGTCATATCCCACCTTAGTTATCTCTTTTCCAAGCTGAAAAGTCCCAGTCTTATTAACATCTCCTTATCTGGAAGCAATTTCATACCCCTAATCATTTTTGTTGCCCTTTTCTGAACCTTTTCTAATTCCAATATATCTTTTTTGGGATGGGGCGATCATATCTGCATGCTATATTCAAGATGGGGGCTTATCACGGATTTATACAGAGGCAATATGATATTTTCTGTCTTATTATCATCCCTTTCTTAATGATTCCCAACATTCTATTAGCTTGACTGATGCTGCACATTGAGTGGATGTTTTCAGAGAACTATTCACAATGACTCCAAGATCTCTTTCTTGAGTGGTAACAGTTAATTTAGATCCCATCATTTTATATATATATATATATGTATACTTGGGATGATATTTTCCAATGTGCATTACTTTGCATTTATGAACATTGAATTTAATCTGCCATTTTGTTACCCAGTCACCCAATTTTGTTAGATCCTTTTGTAGCTCTTCGCTGTCTGCTTAGGACTTAATTATCTTGAGTAGTTTTGTAACATCTGCAAATTTTGCCACCTCACTGTTTACCCCTTTTTCCAGATCATTTATGAATATGTTGAAAAGGACTGGTCCCAGTACAGACCCAGAGGGGACATCACTATTTACCTCTCTCCATTCTGAAAACTGACCATTTATTTCTACCTTTTTTTCCCTAATCTTTTAACCAGTTACCAGTCTATGGGAGGACCATCCCTCTTATCCCATGACAGCTTACTTTACTTAAGAGCCTATGGGGAGGGACCTTGTCAAAGGCTTTCTGAAAATCTAAGTACACTATATCCACTGGATCCCCCTGGTCCACATGCTTGTTGATCCCCTCAAAGAATTCTAGTAGATTGAGGAATCATGATTTCCCTTTACAAAAACCATGTTGACTCTTCCGCAACAAATTATGTTCATCTATATGTCTGACAATTTTTTTCTTTACTATAGTTTCAACCAGTTTGCCCGGTACTGAAGTGAGGTTTACTAGCCTGTAATTGCCAGTATCACTTCTGGAGAACTTTTTTAAAAATTGGCATAACATTAGCTATACTCCAGTCATTTGGTAAAGAAGCTGATTTAAATTATAGGTTACAAACTACAATTAGTAGTTCTGCAATTTCACATTTGAGTTCCTTCAGAATTCTTGGGTGAATAACATCTTGTCCTGTAAACTTATTACTGTTTAGTTTATCTTTTTTTTTTTTTTCCAAAGCCTTCTCTAATGATACCTCAATCTGGGACAGTTCCTCAGATTTGTCACCTACAAAGAATGGCTCAGGTTTGGGACTCTCTCCCACGTCCTTAGCTGTGAAAATTGATGCAGATAATTAATTTAATTTCTCTGCAATGGCCTTGTCGTCCTTGAGTGCTCCTTTAGCATCTCGATCATCCAGTAGCCCCACTGGTTGTTTAGAAGGATTCCTGCTTTTGATGTACTTATTTATTTATTTATTTTTTGCAATTACATTTTGAATCTTGTCTAGCTGTTTTTCAAATTCCTTTTTGGCCTTCCTAATTATATTCTTACTTTTCATTTGCCAGAATGTATCCTCCTTTCTATTTTCCTCACTAGGATTAACTTCACTTGTTAATGATGCTTTTTGACTCTCTCACTGCTTCTTTTTTGTTGTTTGCAAGTGGATATTTTTTGGTTCTCTTACTATGTTTTTTTTTAATTTGGTTACATTTAATGTTGAGCCTTATTATGATGTTTTAAATAGTTTTCTATGCAGCTTGCAAGGAATTCACTTTTGGCACTGTACTTTTAATTTCTGCTTAATTAACTTCTCATTTTATGTGTCCCCATTCTTGAAATTAAATGCTACAGTGTTGGGCTGCTATGGGTTTTTCTCCACACAGAGATGTTAAATTTTCATTATATTATGGTCATTATTTACCAAGCGGTCAGCTATATTCACCTCTTGGACCAAATCTGTGCTGGCAATTACTGCTCCTCTTGTGGGTTCCAGAACTAGCTGCTCCAAGAAGCAGTCATTTAAGGTGTCAAGAAACTTTATTCTCTGCATCCCATCCTCAAGGTGACATATGTTGTAATATGAGGATAGTTGAATCTCATTATTATTATTGAGTTTTTTATTTTTATAGACTCTGATTTCCTGAGTATTCAGTATTATACACATTATCAGGTGGTTGATAATATATCCCTTCTGCTATGTTTTATATAGAACATGGAATTACTATCTAGAAGATTCTATGGTACAGTAAAGCAGCAAGAATCCTGTGGCATCTTATAGACTAACAGACGTTTTTGGAGCATGAGCTTTCGTGGTGAATACCACTTAGTCGGATGCATGTAGTGGAATTTCCAGGGGCAGGTATATATATGCAAAGCAAGAAGCAAGCTAGAGATAACGAGGTTAGTTCAATCAGGGAGAATGAGGCGCCTGTTTCAGCAGTTTGAATTGTGAAAAAAGGGAGGAGAAACTGGTTTTGTAGTTGGCAAGCCATTCACAGCCTTTGTTTAATCCCTACCTGATGGTGTCAAATTTGCAGATGACTGAAGCTCAGCAGCTTCTCTCTGAAGTCTGGTCCTGAAGTATTTTTTTTGCGCGCAGGATGGGCCACCTTAAGATCTGCTATAGTGTGGCCAGGGAGGTTGAAGTGTTCTCTTACAGTTTTTGTATATTTGCCATTCTAATATCTGATTTGTGTCCATTTATCCTTTTTCTGTAGAGACTGTCCATCTGGCAATGTACATAGCAGAGGGGCATTGGTGGCATATGATGGCGTATATTACATTGGTGGACGTGCAGGTGAATGAACCGGTGATGGTGTGGCTGATTTGGTTAGGTCCTGTGATGATGTCGCTAGTGTAGATATGTAGGCAGAGCTGGCACTGAGGTTTGTTGGGTGGATTGGTTCCTGAGCTACAGTTACTATGGTGCGGTGTGCAGTTACTGGTGAGAATATGTTTCAGGTTGGCAGGTTGTCTGTGGGCGAGGACTGTCCTGCCACCCAAGGCCTGTGAAAGTGTGGGATCATTGTCCAGGATGGGTTGTGGATCCCTGATGATGCATTGGAGGGGTTTTAGCTGGGGACTGTATGTTATGGCCAGTGGAGTCCTGTTGGTTTCTTTCTTGGGTTTGTCTTGCAGTAGGAGGCTTCTGGGTACACATCTGTACAATGGTATAGTTTGGTTCATTTAAGATTTTTACTTAATTTGATTCCACGCTTTCTTTCACATATAGTGCCACTCCCTCAATCAGCATGATCTGTTCTTTCCTTCTGCTATTACTGTGTCCCATTGATTATTCTTATTCCATCAAGTTTCTGTGATGCCTGTTATATCAATATCCTCATTAAATATGAGACACTCCAGTTGACCCATCTTATTATTTAGACTTCTAGCTTTTGTACACAAGCATTTTAAAAACTTGTCACTTTTTAGCTGTCTTACATTACATGATGTAATTGAATTTTAATTTAACTGTTTATAATCAGATCCTACCTGTATTTTATCATCTTCCATTCTCTCCTCCTTACTAGGACATAACAAATCTCCATCAATAGATTCTCCCCTAAGGGATGTCTCTGTCCAAACCACATTCTTCTCCACACCTGTTGGCTTTCCCCCAGCCTTTAGTTTAACAGCTGTTCTATGACCTTTTTAATTTTAAGCAGCTTTTTACTGGGTGTGAAGACATTGATGGAATATCTAAGTGCTGCAGAAAGTAGTGCTGGAGATGGAAGAGGTGACACTCTTTTCTCTCTCAGATAGTGCTGAAGCAATGCCCTGATATTGTATTAAAAACCCTCCAGGAGGTCATCTTTCAGATAAGACCTAAAATTGCAACAACAAAAATAGAAATAACTAAAAACTGTCCCATCCAACTAACAATGTCAGTTTTGGGACATTCCATTCCTCTTCCAATGGGTACTTCTTATAATTGGAAGGGAACATTTCCATCTTTCTTGTGAGACTCAGGGCACTTTCTTCTAGCTCTGGAGGATCCCAAGATAGAAAACTTTAAAATTATAACATTTTAAATTATAAATAATCTGTTTAAGGTCATTTTAGAAGTGTTTTCATGTAATAGTTATAACTTTCTTCTCACTCTGAGCAATAAGATGCATGGCAATATAAGAACTGACCTTGTTTTATAGATGACAGGTTACAACCCATAGTGCCACTAAAAATAATTAATATTTTAAACTGTTTATTTTTTTCTATAAATCATGTAAAACGTATAAAATGAAGGAGGGTGCTGCATAAAGGGCATGGCTGTCACTCATTTGGGGATGATTGAGTCTTGTTAGTTGACCATCTCAGACCAATGGTGATACAACTTTTGAAACACATCGTGCTAGTATGTATATTTTGCTCTCTCTCGGTACAGAATTTCCACTGTAAATTTTAATTTAGAATAACTTTGACATATCCATGCTTTAAAATGTCATAGAGCTTCCCTTTCACCGCCAGCCCTGGTTATTTTAGGTGTACAGTGGTATAATATGAAAATAATTCTCTTAGAGCTAGTTATAGTTCAGTGAGTCCTCTCTACAAAATAACATCTCCAAAATGTGTGTTTATTTCAAGTCCTGAAGAGGTTTCTTAAATGCCTGTGTACATGTGCACATCTTTTGATTCATGGATTGACTGGATTATAAAATGTTAATCCTCTATTCCTCCCACCATCCTTTCCCTTTATTCAGGATCCCTTCCTGCTTCTGTTCCAAAAAAACAATATAAAAAAACAAAAATTCCCACCTCCTCCCAAAAAACTATCTACACATTTATATTGAGGAAGCGAGCACCAGGCAAAACTGGAGAAACCAACAGCCACCTACATACGAGCAATACAAAACAAAAACATGGTTAAGCAAAAAACAATAAAAAGTTTGATTGTTTTATGCATGTAAAAACTGGTATATCTTTATTCAGGTTTGACTCTAGAGGCATATGTTCATCCTGCTCCTGCTCTCACTGAATTCAATGGCAAAACTCCCATTTGACTTCAACTGTATAGGATCAGGCTGTTCCCCCAAGAGATATTGGTATAGACCTGTTATTATCTTCAATCTGTTTTTGTGGGCATGGTAGGGAGAAATGTATGTTCTCTTATATCACTTGGATGACAGTGCTTTTAAGTAGGAGAGAGGTGATAGCACTAAACTTATAATTTTCTATTTCTAACATTTTAATTTATTCTGACGCACAGACTCAGACTTAAAGTGTTCTGCAACTTTTACTCAGGCTGAGTAGCACTTGCTCATGCTACCATTTCCATTGATGTTAACAGGAGAACTCATTTGAGTAGGTGCTACTCATGGAGGGTAAGAATTGCAAAGTCTAGGCTACACTGTTCATTAAGTGTTCACTTGTGTACTTACTTTTCTTAGCAAAGAATCCTGTGGCACCTTAGAGACTAACAGACGTTTTGGAGTATGAGCTTTCGTGGGTGAATACCCACTTCGTCAGATGCATGTAGTGGAGATTTCCAGGGGCAGGTATATATATGCAAGCAAGCTAGAGATAACAAGGTTAGTTCAATCAGGGAGGATGAGGCCCTGTTCTAGCAGCTGAGTTGTGAAAACCAAGGGAGGAGAAACTGGTTTTGTAGTTGGCAAGCCATTCACAGTCTTTGTTTAATCCTGAGCTGATGGTGTCAAATTTGCAGATGAACTGAAGCTCAGCAGTTTCTCTTTGAAGTCTGGTCCTGAAACAGATCAAACAGATGCCAAACATATACCACCCAGAAGCCTCCTACTGCAAAAGAACAAACCCAAGGAAGAAACCAACAGGACTCCACTGGCCATCAACATACAGCCCCCCAGCTAAAAACCCCCTCCAACGCATCCTCAGGGGATCTTACAACACCCTAACATCCTGCGACAATGATCCCACACTATTCAGCAGTGCCTTGGGTGGCCGGCCAATCCTTGCCCAAACAGAACATACCTGCCAACCTGAAACGTATTCTCACGCAGCAACTGCACACCATACCAATAGTAACTCTAGCGTCAGAACCAAATCCGTTGCAAACCAAATCTCGATGCCAAAACTCTGCCCACTTATCTACACCACAGCACCCATCAAACAGTGACCTAACCAGATCAGCCATACCAATTCACTGTTCATTCACCTGCACTCCACCAATGTAAATGATACGCCATCCAGATGCCAGCAATGGCCCTCGTGCTAATGTACATCGGCCAGACTGGACCAGTCACTACGTAGAGGATAAAATGGACACAAATCAGACATCAGGAATGGCAATATACAAAAACCTGTAGGAGAGCCACTTCAACCTCCCTGGCATACTATAGCAACAGATCTGAAGGTGGCCATCCTGCCAGCAAAAAAAACCTGCAGGACCAGAACTTGAAAAAAGACACACTGCTCTGAGCTTCAGTTTCATCTTGCAAATTTGAACACCATCAGCTCCTTGGACTAAACAAAGACTGTGAATGGCTTAGCCCAAGTTACAGAAACCAGTTGTCTCCTCCCTTGGTTTTCACACCTCTTACTGCTAGAACAGGGCCTCCATCCCCCTGATGAACTAACTTCGTTACTCTAGCTGCTTGCATATATACCTCCCTGGAAAATTTCCACTAATGCATCTGACAAGTGGGTATTCAGTCACGAAAGCTCATGCTCAATACGTCCGTAGTCTATAAGGTGCACAGGATTCTTTGCTCTTTTACAGATCCAGCAACACGATTACCCCTCTGATACTTTAACTTTTCTTAGGCCGATCCATCCCTTATTGAAGACAATCAGAAAGAGACTCAGACCTACTGAAAGCAGCTCACAGAAGTGTTCTTGTCTTTAACACCCAGATGCCCAACTCCCAATGGGTCTAAACCCAAATAAATCCATTTTACCTGTATAAAGCTTATACAGGGTAAACTCATAAATTGTTCACCCTCTATAACACTGATAGAGAGATATGCACAGTTGTTTGCTCCCCCAGGTATTAATACATACTCTGAGTTAATTAATAAGTAAAAAGTGATTTTATTAAATACAGAAAGTAGGATTTAAGTGGTTCCAAGTAGTAACAGACAGAAACAAGTAAGTCACCAAGCAAAATAAAATAAAACATGCACAAATCTATGTCTAATCAAAACTGAATACAGATAATCTCACCCTCAGAGATGCTTCAGTAAGTTTTTTTCCTCAGACTGGACACCTTCCAGGCCTGGGCACAATTCTTTCCCCTGGTACAGCTCTTGTTCCAGCTCAGGTGGTAGCTAGGGGATTCTTCATGATGGCTCCCTCCTTTGTTCTGTTCCACCCCTTTATATATCTTTTGCATAAGGTGGGAATCCTTTGTCCCTCTCTGGGTTCCCACCCCTTCCTTCTCAATGGAAAGACACCAGGTTAAAGATGGATTCCAGTTCAGGTGACATGATCACATGTCACTGCAAGACTTCATTGCCACTTGCCAGCACACAGCTATACAGGAAGACTTACAGGTAAAACAGAGCCATCCAGTCAATTGTCCTGGTTAATGGGAGTCATCAAGATTCCAAACCACCATTAATGGCCCACACTTTGCATAATTACAATAGGCCCTCAGAGTTATATTTCATATTTCTAGTTTCAGATACAAGAGTGTTACATTTGTACAAATAGGATGATCAAACTCAGTAGATTATAAGCTTTGTAATGATACCTTACAAGAGACCTTTTGCATGAAGAATATTCCAGTTACATTATATTCACTCATTAGCATATTTTTATAAAATTATATAGACTGCAATGTCACAATGTTGTCTTTCTAATTTAGACCCACATTCTCCCCCCCCCCCTTTTTTTCATGATAAGGGGGAAAAGAGCAAAATCCTGAAAAAACAGTCAAGGACCACAAATAGGGGTGTGATGATGTGTACTCTCTACACTGGCCCTGAGAAATAAATAAGGCCCAATTAACTGCAACACCTGGAAGAACTGATCCCCAGAGTGACCAGGAGGAGGCACCAGTGGTGAGTGAACCCTGTCACAGGTGGGAAGAGTACTGTAGCTTCATAAAGCGCTTCTCCATGTATTCTGCTGCAGCTCCCCAGATTCCTTGGAGTTTGAGTAAAGGCCCTTGGTTCCTTCAATATCCAGAGATGCACAGGATTACTCATTTGTTTTTGACACATCTGCACCTTGATGGTCTCCATTACTACATGGGGATATGAGAGTCCCCTGTCCATCATTGAGTAAGATCTACAAAGGGAATTAAGAGTTAGATAGGACTAGGCTCTGTGGAAAATGTCCTGAGTCCAAAGCTACTCTTACAAAAACTTGTTTGCATTTTTTTAAAACGTATGTCTTTTCATACAGTACAGATTTCTCTCTGCTGGTATCTTGGGTGCATAACTCCTATATTTTTCCAAACAAAGAAAGAAATTTTACTTCAGTAAACAGGGAAGGTAAGAAAATAAGCAAGAGGTTTTAAATAACCTTGGAAGAGAGATAATCTGGAGACAGCTAAGACTCCCTAATGTAACCATGAAAGGAAAGAGCAGAAAAGCTATAAAACAAAGGGTCAGGTTCTCCTCTCACATTGTCCTTATACCACTGTGAGCCCATTAACTTTGATGGGTTATTCCTCCTCATTTACACCCATGTAAGTGAGAGGAGAATCAGGCCTTAAGTTTAAAGGATCATTTGAAAATCAAAAAGAGAAGAAATGTGAATTGTAGATACTAATTCATGCAACTGTAATAAATCTGTCAAATATAGTCACAGTAAATAAAAAGAAACTGTTTACTTGTATTGAAAATAAGAGATATGTTAAGGAAAGTGGAGCCTTATTAAAGGAATAATAGGAAGGTAATTTGGGTTTTGAAAAGCAAATATTGGTGTTTGAAAAGTAGCCTGACTAAAGATATTAACAAAAGTATTTTCAGGGAATTAAAATATAAGTCAATGCAAAATGAGTTTGGATTTAAACATTTCCTTTCTGTGATAGTAGCCCACACATTCCAGTGTTCATATAAGAAGCAGAAAGTTAATGGAGCAGGGAAAAAACCATTATGAGGAGCAAAAATTTAACATTCAGCAAAAGGATGTTAGCATGTTAAAATCCTTTCAGTACTAATAATTTGAGATGTTGTTAGTAATCCAAGGCATAGTTCTTATAATATATGGGACAAAATTTTGCTCTCAGATACACTAGGGTAAACAATAGAGTTACTCTGAATTTGTACTAGTGTGACTGAAAGCACAACTTGGCCCAGGTAAACTGGGGTCCTTCTTCTGACATCTTAACTCACATTTCATTCTCTTTGTAGCTTCACTGAAAATAGTGTACTCAGGATAAGGGCAGCAGAATCTGGCCCTAGATGGTTTGGCTGAATCAGGGCCACACCATCATCATAGAGTGCAAAAGGAAGTGTGGGGGTAAAAATATTTTCATGTATCTTGGAGACCTGAACAGGCATATCTGAGAGGAAGCCCTTAGCTTCCATGCTTGATCTAGGTCTCATCCCACGCTGAAAGTGTCCCCCAGCCAGGGACTTCCCTCAGAATTTTTTCCTAATGGGGAATTCCCAACATACGATGGCAGAAAAATAAAACTGCATCTGGCTATATTAATTTTCATTTTCAGTCTCTGTGGACTATAAAGGGATGATATGCTTCCTTTCAAGTAACTCCCTTTGCTCATGGCTTCTGGGACCCCTGAAAAGCTCTCCACGAGGTTTGGAGGAAAGGGGAATGATTGATACAGAGATGGCTGATGCCCTCCCCCAATGCCCACACACACATGTCTGTTTGACAGAGAAGAGAGCATCCGTGAAGGGAGAGCATAACTGAGCCCTCAATCTTTGTTTATTTTACAAAAAGTAACAAATGCCAAGGGTCTAAGTTACTGAAAGAAAACACAAGTTAATTCAAATGTACATCTCCGATATGCCTTGGCAGAGATTCTTTAAAAATATAATATGCCAGAAGCATTGAAAATTAAACCATTCTTAACTGGTAGTGTAGTGAGGAATAGTGTCACAAAGCAATAAAGGATCATATTGTAGCTTTAAGCCTCTGGTCACACTGTGAAGAGTTACAAAACCACCCAAGGCCCCAAAGCTATTTTGGTAGAACCAGTCAGGATTCCTCTTCGTAGGGAAGTGCATGCTGGAGTCAGAGCTCCACTAGACTTTCAAGCGGAGTAGATGGCAGTGCACTGTACCTAGATAACCCTGCTGGTGAATTTGGCAAGGCAGGGTTATAATCCTGGATCTCAAGAACTGTCTTGATGGGCAAAAGTGTGGTTTGGTATCATGTTAGCTCCACCAAATAAGATTAAAAAACCCTCTTAACACTTGTTAAGATGCAGGCCAGTACATCTGAAGATGTATCAACTAGCCATTATATAGCCTCGGGATGCAGCCTTGGCTATGACACTGTCAGCTAATACGCCTATCAAGACAAGGCCATAGTGCCAGCATTGTGACTGTAACTAGCCCCTGAACTGGTGTGAAGGGGGCTCCTAGGCATCCATGAAGGGACTGGCACAGTATGGCCAGCCACAGCTTATTCCCAAGTACTAGCATGCCTGCTCATCATTTAATGTTGTGTTTAACTCACTACTTAAGTTATGCTTACTATTCTAGTTTCCAAATAATGTAGGCCCCTTTGCATTCTTTGGGTTGGTGGTTTCTGAGGGACTGTACTGGGGCTAGGCAATACATGGGCTCAGATGCTTAGGTGCACTGAAGCGCCACTCTAATTTGCTAATGAGAGGACAGGAAAAAAGGGGCTTACTCTCACACTCCCCCAGTTCCTCGGATAACGGGGGGCTAGTTTGGCTACTTAACTTATATCAGTTGGTAATAACCCTGCTAGTGTCTCTTAAACAAGTGAGGGTTGCTGGAGTGCAGCATGATCCTATTATTCCTCTGGTTACTGGCATGCCTTGGCACACCCATTATGCTGATGCAACTCGAAAGTGATGGCATACATTGAACTGGCTATGCTGTCTCCATGCCAATGAGAGATTGCCTCAAGCTAGATGAATCCTCAGCTGGCCCTTTGTGCCATCATAGCATAGCCCCAAATCTGGCTCAAAATACAGGGAAATCTTTAAGAAAAGGTGTGCTATAGTGCTTTACACATTAAACATATTTATGAATTATATGCAATAACAGTAATGTCCTTTTTTTCACCAACTCTAGCTTTTGCATTGCAGAGTGCCAGTTCATGGGATGGAAGGCTTGGGGAATGAATGGATTGGTAGCTTGGATGGAGATGTTAAAATCCCAAAGAAGAGAATGGCGGCAAGTGTCTCTTGTCCTGCAGGGATGACCTTTATGGTTCCCTTCTATCCCCAGATGACCCACCACCAGTGAGTCAGCTTGCTGAGCTCTCCCTGCTCTTGGAGTTCTTCTGCAATCAGTACAATGCTTGTTTTGCCTGAACTGAGGCTGAAGAAGCCAGTGCAGAGCCTCTCAGTCAGGGCCGGCTCCAGGCACTAGCTTATCAAGCAGGTGTTTGAGGCGGTAACTCCGGAGAGGGGCAACGCTTTCATATATTCGGCTGCAATTTGGCGGAGGGTCCCTCACTCCCGCTCGGAGCGAAGGACCTCCTGCTGAATTGCCGCAGATCATGATCGCAGTTTTTTGGGGTTTTTTTTTTTTTGCTGCTTGGGGCGGCCAAACCCCTGGAGCTGGCCCTGTTCTCAGTACAAGAAATGTGGAAGTTCTCCTACCAGTTATGATCCTTTTGGCCAGAGCAAGAAAATAACTTTCTGTGACAATACATGCAATCCACAGCCAAAGACAGCCCTTTGAACTAGGCTTAATTAAATGGAACAGTGGCAACAAAATAAATGGTGCCACTGTTTTTAGAAATTGATTTTTATTTGCACATATTTGACCCAACTGCATGTCTGTTTTGTAAGCAGAGGGCTTATTCTGAAGCATGCAGGTTTGATTTTATAAGAAAAATGTTAGATCTGTACAGTGGTTCCCTCTCCCCACTTTTTATATTTCCTGAAAAATGCCAGGAGAGTTTCAAAGCAATAGGGCTTATTGCAAATCTAGGAATAAAAACAAATGATCACTGTTTCAGAAATGGCTCTATTCCCCTTACATTCCCAAAAGTGGTTTATAATCAGAGCTGTGAGAATAACTGATTTTTTTTTTTTTTTGGTTCACTGGCTGGATTGGGGAAAAAAATGAAAATTACTGATTATTTTGGTTAACCAAAAAAGTCTGAATACATCATTTTAGATTGGATAAAACATTTTATTTGATGCAAAATGAAACATTTCATTTACATTTTAGTTACCTTTTTTAAAATAAAACAAGTAAAATTTGAACTGAACTGAAAAGCAGTATGACATCTAAAATCAAAAAGTTTCATTTTGAAAATGTTAAAAAAATAGATTTTTTTAACCAAGACAATTTGACACAAATTTCTGAAATGTTTCAGTCAACCCAAATCCGCATTTTCTGTCAAAGTTTCATCAAAATTTTTGGCCCAATTCTGTTAATAAATCTTCTGTATGCTTCAACACAGAGAAATACATTAAAAAATAAACCCACAAAATATCAGTATTGTATTAGTCCCTTTAAACTTATATCTGCAAGATTGTATGAGAATGAGGTGAGAAACCCAGAACTGAGCCACAGCCAAAATCCTACATCCAAATACTCCTGAACATCTGAGTTTAGATCTGAATTATTTATTTTGGGTATGGCTCTAGAGGAAACTAACTTAGATTTTCAGTTTAAAAAGAGAATATGTTCATCTGTGCAAAGCAATTGCTTCTGCATTCAGTGGGAGTGAATTTATTTACTGTCACAGAAAAAGCTTAAGGAATTGAATTTGTTCTTGCAAAACCCAAAGTAAGATGCATTGCTCTGAAGCATCTGGTACTGGCAATTCCTGAATTCCTGAGATACATCGACCGAACTTTCCATACATAGTGTAAATAATTCACTTGTAAAGAGGATCTGATCTAAAGACTATTAAAATGAATAGGAATCCTTCTATTGAGTCCAAGTAGCTTTGAATCAGGTCATAGGTAAGTATACCTTCTAATGGCACAGAATGAGTTCATTTATTGTCTCTAAATCAGTTATCAACCAAGTTATTTGCAACTAATTCTCCAATAGCAATACATAGCTCTGGGACTGATAATTTGTATCATGTATCTTTTTTTCTGTTTGACAATGATTAGTGAACAAATCATGATTTTCTCATACATATTACTCACACTTTTCTTTCTTTATTTAGATTTTAAGCTCCGAGGGTCAGGGCATTTCAATTGCTATGTGTTTTTACAGACTCTCTGTATCTCCCAATCTCACTTTGTGCTACAAAGCACTATTATAAATCATTAAGTTAAATAAGTTGAGCAAATAATTATTGATCTTTTAGTTTGTTCCTTAACAGTTTATTGTAAGTTCTCAATATTTAAAATGAGAGCTGCTTTCATTGATCTTATAGTTCACAACTTCTTTTCCCTGATTAGATAATTGTACATCTTAGAACTTCTAGGGTAAATATTTATGATTATCATTCTGAAATCAGTTTTCTGTCATAGTCCCTTAAAGTCATTGTTTATCTTAATATTTCTCTCAGTAAGCTTGGTTGATAGTGAACATTAAGATTGTGCAAACAAAGTCAAAGAGAATTTGAAAGGATCTTTGCCAAAATCTGTTTTGTGCTGTTTGTCTGGGTTGACCAGATGTATTATTTAAAATCAGTAGCATGTGACCAACTGCATTTGAGCCTATTTTTCATCTTTGTATAAAAACAATGTAGGCAAGATCCTAAATTCACCTCCCCATCAGATTATGACTTCACCAACTGTAAGTGAACATTATATGTTGTATGTTAGTTTTTACAGAAAAGGCTGGGGGGGGGGTTAAGTATTTTAAAACTTATATTCCTTACCGCCTTATAGCAGCAAACCAACAGTGCCATCCACTGTTTCTCTGAATCATATGTCCTCAATACTCTCTCGCAAGGGGGTCTTAAATAAGACATGACATAAAAATAAGACCCATTTTGAGATGTGCATATATTGGACAGCTGATAGAGATTAAAAGTATTTTAATCAATAACATTATGTTGAAGTCTAGTGGCAAGAGATATTTGCAGTATTTCAAGGTTATCATCCTATAGGGACTTGATGCAAAATAGCCCAGATCTATTGACTTTCAGGGTATGTTATGACTCTATGTGGGCACTTGTTTTATTCCAGATGTTGAAATAAATAATAAAGAGAATTGTGCTATACTTGACAAAATTAATGTCTAATCTTTTGAAAGCCAAATTACCAACCTATAAGAGTAACAACTAAATTATTAGATTGATGAAACACCACATTTTAATCTTATGTCTTCTGTACAAAACACTGAAGGACACAGGACAAATGCAACTCACATGAATTGATAAGAAAAAATACATATAAGAATCACACATAAGACCATGGGTGAAATGCTAGCCCCATTGAAATTAATGGCAAAACTCTGATTGACTTCCATGAAAACACATTCAGGGCCTATATAATCTAGAGATTTTGCTCAAGTGCTGCAAAATACCAATGGAAACTGTTATATCACTTGAAGCTTATATGTGATTAGAAATGTTATATGAAATACAAGACTGGATCATTAGAAACTGAAAACTAAGATTGTAAATTTAAATTTTAGTTCTTTTTTTAAGGATATGTTGAAGCGAACTTAAGTGTTTAGAAAACACCCATGTTTACACTAGAGGGAGCCAGAGAGGAAACAAAGAAAGAGAAAGCAAGCAAGATGGCCACTATTGTTGGTATCTTTTAAAAGTGTATTTATGAAACTGTCTATTTCAATCCTTACTGTTTACTTGCTTCCAAATATAGCAATCATATACTAACTCCATTCTGAAAAATAATTCAGACAACAGGAGAGAACTCTTTTTTTTTTTTTTTTTTCATTGAGGTCTTGCAATTTCCTTTAGTTAGGGCAGGAGGAAATATAGAGCAGGAAAGTTCAATTTATATTCCATGATTCCTGGGTAATTTCCTTCTATTAAAGCCTTGCCATCCAGAGAATGGCAATGCTTGTTAAATCAGGAAATAAGAAATAAGATGAAAATATATCTTTGTTAATTTTATAAAGGAAAGAAACTGGCTTCCTAGCTCAGAATTAAATTCAACCTGATTTGACCCATACATATTTAGTGGAGAAGAATTATGTTATCTCTATTTTATTTGGTTTACTTTCCTCATACAGAGGGAGACCAAAAATGAAAATGTTGAATTAAATATTATCATTACAATGAACAAATAGCTATTATGGAGTATTTAACTCAATATATTAGAAACAGAATCCACAATGCACATCTCTGGAAATTAATTCAACTACATATTCATTAATGGCTGAACTTGTGGCTTCACCACACTCATGAGGTGTACACTGAATATCCTAGGAGTGCAAATCCTGTATCCTGCTTGCATATAGAATGCATACAGGAAAGCAGTAAATATAGTAACAGTATTATTATGCATGTAATGCAAATATGCATTTCTTCAAAATCTAAAACTGTTTATATCTCATTCAAAACCTCCTATAATATAGAGATCATCTTAGCAATAACTTTATTAACTTTATGATTAACTGATTTATTTATTACTTCTTTATGAACTGTATTTAAAATTGAAAAAGCCAATCCCACTACTGTTTAACTGACTAAAATTTCCATCAATACTGTGCCTAACTCACATTAACATAATGAGCGATACACTCACATACAGAGAAAGAAAATGGATCCTTTACTAGCTGCAGAGCTGTAACAATTACCTTTTTTTTAGTCTGGGTAATTTGTTTTTATATTATAATGATAATTGTATTTTATTTAACAGAAGAAATGGGCCTTCTTCTCTGAGTCATAGCAATTACTTTGTAAGTATGGTATGGTAATTTACATACTGATGTTGTATTAAAGGTGTTACAAAGAGGAAGGTATTGATAATTGAAATGCATGCAAGGAGTTTGTGTGTCTAGATGAAGAGAGCACAGTTGAAGAACCCATTTGAATTGACCAAGATAATGGTATAGATTAGGGGAAAAATATCATGGGTAATGCAACAAAATGATGTCAATATATCTTGCAAAGGAAAAGAAGAAAATTGACTTTGGTAAATGAACAGATTTCAAATAACAAGAAAGGTCTGCATCTACACTAGCAAAATTCAGATGTGTTTTTCCTCCAATGCTGGCAGCATTGACAGGTGGCAGGCATTTTTTTTTAATTTGTTTATTTTTTTTACTGTATGGAAGGGGCAGAGGAACCTGTCCCAAAACTCTTGAGCCCTATCTACACTAGCACTTCTACCTCTACTGCCACCAGAGGAGCTGCACCTTTGGAGAATAATACATCTGCCTTTTGACTTGGGTACACAAGATTTGAGAGATACTCTAGTTGACTGGCTTAGAAAGGGGCAGCTTTGCTGCGATAGAGGATAGTCAAGAAACTTTTGTTTAATATGACTTTCTTGTGTAACTGAGGCCTATGGCTTCCTGTGGAAGTTTTCAGGCAGAGAAAAGGAAATAAACAGGGAGCTGATTCTGGTCATGAAACATAGTTATAGGTATGGGAGAAGTTTTGAGATTTCATTTGAAAATGGCAGGGAATGGATACAAAGGTCAAGAAAGTGTGAGTTCATGCCCCAGGGGCTACCACAAGAAGGCCTATCTGGGATCCTGTATAGGCAGAAGGTGCCTGTGCACAGGTACTTGTCAAGATGAGGCTGAACGTATAGATCTTGAATTCAGAAATGAAATTAAAAGAAAGAGACTTTTGTAGCTCGAAGCTGCAGTGCTAGTTGTGAGTGGGGTGGTTGCATCTACAGACCTTCAATGGGAGCATTGTAAAAATGGAACACACAATACACACTTGCCTCTGTAAACACATACTCAGAAATCAGACTTCGGACTGTGTTTCCTATATAGCTTCAGAAACAATTTTAGGCTAGCTAGGAATCTACTCTTTCAAATGTGATTTACAAATGAGATTTGTTATCTCCACTGATTTCTTGAAACATAAACAAATAAGCATGTTAGGAAATATCCAAATACTATTCCAAAGTCAACAGAGTGTATAATTATTGCATATTTTCACTGTGATCACATGTAATACTACAGACAAAATTCTGATCTTATAAGACAGTACTTTGGGACAGTGATATGAAAGTGGCTCAGGATGCAGCCAGCCAAGCATCTGGCACAAGACCAACCATGCAAATGTACGACAGGATTCCACCAGGTTGCATTGGGTTTCGAGATGCTATTTGCTGCACTTCGCTGCTGTATGAGCTAGTGCCCCTAATGATGTTGTGCTGCCAACTACAATATATGCAGTATCCAGCTGGGAGACTAGAGACATCCCTTAGTCATCAAAACATATGCCCTTGCGGCTGCGTGGACTGACCAAAGTGGTAACCAGTTCCCATTCTTAATCCCGTCTAGAATATGAGCCAGAGCTTCAGCCTTTCAGTTTACATGGGCTTATTATTATTATTATTATTATTATTATTTATTATTTGCAAACCTCTCTACACAGGTCATGATTTCAGCCACAGCATTTTATTTCTAATGCACTGGCAAGTCTAATCCACAATCCCTAACCCCATGTGAAGGATTTGTTGTGACTATGTGCAGTGGTGATGACAGCCTTATGTTCTTGTTGATTAACTTTTCTGACATATTCATGCACTCTGTGCTGTAGAAGTTAATGTTGGGTCAGTGCTCAGGATTAACATAAAACAGAATTCTATACACAAATGACTCTCAAATATCAATAGCAAGTCCACGAACCATAGTTTGATGGGAGGAAAACCATACGATTCAATGGTGCTAAATTGGCTATCAGTGTGCCTTGGATGTTAATCCTATTTTAAGGCCAACAAACTATGCACTGCTGTAATGAATTTGTGCAGCTATTATTTAATTGGAATAAATGCACACAGCCTGAATTAGTCCATCGTGAGGAATTTAGTCAAGTCACGTGGAGATGTTAGGAACAAAACATAGTGAGACAGAGAGAGATAAATATAGATGCATATGATTAACCCACAGACAGACAGCCTGAGACGCTGGGGAAAGAAAAGAACAATGAAGAAACGAGACAGAAGAATATAGCAGTGAATTTATTTATGCTGTTTTTTTTTTAAATGATTGAAGTACCTGTTGTGTGATCTTTCTAAGAGCTAAATCCTCCATGCTACATCAAGCCTAAATAACTGGTCTTGGGATTCTATGGGAGCAGGTTGGAAGGAAAGTAGATTTATCCATGGTCCTAAATCCTTGATGCTCAATGGAGCAGTGGCTCCACTTCTGCCTCTCTCCTCCCCTGATCCGCCTTGAAATATCACTGCACATGTAGGCACAGGAAGCCCCTGCTGAGTTGGGGTTTTCAGCATTGAGGAATGCAAAACCGCGATTCAGGCTCCTGGAATTCTGCTCTCTCTCCCCTTCACAGTGACATTGCAAAGGTGTATCAGAATTCAGGGACCTCGGCAACCACAAGGAGGTAAGATTTGATACATAGAGCTCGGATTGGTGTCAAAGTCCATCCTCTGATGTGCTTGCATTTGTCTAAGGATTTTGCCTATACTGTTTTTGCTCAGTCATTTCCCATCTTTCACAAAGGGCTAAGATTTTCAGAAGGACAAGCCATCCTTTCTGCAGGAGCAGATTAAATCCATGAAGTTTGCACACACAAAAATGAACTGTGGGTGCAGATAACAATACATACCCCTCTATCCAGAACATTAGGGCCTATGTGAGAAAGAGGCACAAGTCACTCCTACTCTGTCATTCTTACATCAAATCAGTGGGACTATTCACAAAGTAAAGTGCTATCCAAGTGTAGCCCAAGGTCCAGTGTGCTTCAGCAGCCTGGGAGCAACAAGTTGCGGACTACAAACTGCTGCATGTTGGGAGAACATCCTGGTTTCTGCCAGGAAGTATCCTCTGGCCCTCCCAACTAGGGTTGCCAACTTTCTACTTGCTCAAAACCGAACATCCTTGCCCCACCCCTGCCTTGCCCCTTATCTGAGGCCCTGCCCCCATTCACCCCTCCCCCCTCGCTCTGTCACTCACTCTCCCCACCCTTCTTCCCTCCCTCATTTTCATCAGGCTGGCTCAGGGGGTTGGGATGTGGGAGAGGGTGAGGGCTCCAGCTGGGGATGTGGACTCTGTGGTGGGGCCAGAAATGAGGAGTTCAGAGTGCGGGAGGGTGCTCCAGGGGGAGGCAGTGGGTTGGGATGTGGGAGAAGGTGAGGGCTCTGGCTGGGGGCATAGGCTCTGGGGTGGGGCCAGGGATTAAAGATTTGAGGTGCAAGAGGGGGCCCAGCCTGAGGCTGAGGAGTTTGGAATGTAAGATGGGGCTCTAGTCTGGGGCAAGAGTGTGGGATGTGTGTGGGAGGAGTTAAGGGCTCTGGGTGGGGCTGCAAACCATGGGACGGGGCTGGGGATGAGGGGTTTGAGGTGTAGGAGGGTGCTTCTGGCTGGGACCAAGGGGATCAGAGAGTGGGAAGAGGATCAGGGCTGGGGCAGGAGGTTGGGGTGCAGGAAGGGGTGCTTACCTCAAGCAGTTCCCGGAAGCAGGTGCATGTTCCCCTCTGTCTCCTATGTGGAGGTGCAGCCAGGTGGCTCTGCGTGTTGCCCTGTCTGCAGGCACTGCCCCCACAGCTCCCATTGGCCATGGTTCCTGGAGTTGCAGCATTGACTGAAGCTGGGAGCATGAGACAGGCAAGCAGAGAGGAGGCTGGTGGACTGGAATCCTGTTCTAGGTTTCCTTACAGAGTAACAGTTTGTTCCTGGAGGTTTCTCTGAGTGGATCTGGGCTGAGATGAATACACATGGCACATAACGCAGAACACATTGAGGAACCTCAAGTACAGTCCCCCTAGAGTTGTGTAAAAAGTCACAAGACAGACTTATCCTACTTTGAATAACCTCATGCTTGGATGATAAATAGGAGGGGGGTTACACAAGAACGGCAGAATCAGGCCCTTATGACCAGTTTCCGCCTAGCCCTTTGTGGGCACAGAGCATTGGTATAAGCCCAACAAAGCCTTCCTGTCCCCTATGCATGGTCTGAATAATATCCAGGTATAATTCTAGTCCCTACACTCCCTCTCAACTCCCCCGGTGGTGCACAATGTCCCAAAGGGAAAGGAAGCACATAGCAGAGACAGGGCTCATAAGCACTACTCCCTAAAGTGGTGTTCCTGTGCATCTAGCACCACCACAGGCATCTTGCTTCCCAATGCTTACTCCAATGCAGCGTGCCTCCACCCCACCCCTTTACTCTGGACTGTGTCTTCAAGGCCAAATGGAACCCTTAGTTATCTAGGGTGACCTAGGAACATCTGTGTGAATCTGATCTGTTTGCATACTTTCCTCATGTCATTTTCCTAGCACTGCTTCAGCACATTCATTGGAAAGCAGCTTAATAAGAGGATGTGGAATTGAGCTACAGAGGTCTCATTTGTTGCAAGTTCCTTCCCCCCTGTGGATATTCCCCCATAGTAGCACAAGGAGGCAAGAAATGAATGTGCCAGGTGGTATTGTTTGGTATCAGAAAACAAGATGCAGAAGATTGACTGCCTGGAATTGCATCAGATTTGATAAATCAGTAGTCAGGTCTGCTCACATGCATGCTGAAGACCTGCTTTTCCTACTGATACCAAAACACAAGTCAAAGAAATGAAAGAGCTGTGGGATGAAAAGTGGCTTTTTTTGGGGAACCCATTGAACTGCAATATCATTTAAAGAACATCAGTTTTGGACTTGTATGCAATTTGGTGTTTTTTAAATGTTTCAGGAGACTTTGAACTGCAAGCCTTTTACTCTGGCATTTCTGATGCAAAAAGACTGTTTGGGATTGTTTCTTAATTGAGACAGAGGAGGAGACTGACAGTGATATGTCCTGGGGCTCTCTGTTTGTAAGTGCATCCTGTCAGTGATTTATGCCTTGAATGGCCTAAGTAGGGTGCCACCACTAATATGCTAATATATTATAGTTGTCAGACTAACTGTAGTAATTGGAGCTGAGGAAAATAATGGGAAACCATTAATAAGAAAGGTTAAGTAGCGTGCAGATCATAGTATGTGGATATAACCAGTGCCATCAACTTTAATTTTATACACTGTCCTATGATAGCACTGCTGCTTGTAAAAATGTCTGTTTTTAGAATCTCTGGGACTCTTTCAGATTTCTCTCTCAATTCAAACCAAGGCCCAAATCCTGCAATTAGATCCATGCAGGCAGACCCCGGGCCAACGCAGAGCCTCTTTAAATGGTACTTTTTGCTGCTGCAAGGATCCAGTTGTTGGATCAGGGCCTAAGCAAAGAAGCTGGCACCTGACAATGCCAAAATGAAGATGGCCCTCACCTAAATGGATCAGCTTGAATTAGGCAGAATAGCCAGTCATCCTGCAGAGAGATTTGGGCTGTGGAAGTATGAGTTCACTTGTGGTTATTACGTGGGAAAAGAAAATCAAGATTTAGGCAGACTATCAAGAAAATATTCCTATAAGACTTTTAGACTGCGGAACAGTCTCCCAGTGGAAGTGTTAGAATCTCCATTGTTTGGGAATTGTAAAAATCGGCTGGATAAAGCATTTGAAAATATACTGCAGAGAGCATTCCTGCACTGGCCATGAGAAGACCATCACTGGTCTTTTCCATCTCTTTCTTTCTTGTGTGTTTCTGAGGGTATGGCTACACTGGCACTTTACAGCGCTGCAACTTTCCCACTCAGGGGTGTGAAAAAACACCCCCCTGAGCACTGCAAGATACAGCGCTGTAAAGCCTCAGTGTAATCAGTGCTGCAGCGTAGAGGATGTGGTTTACATGCAGCGCTGGGAGAGCTCTCTCCCAGCACTGGCGCTCCGACCACACTCATACTTCAAAGCACTGCCGCGGCAGCACTTTGAAATTTCAAGTGTAGCCATACCCTGAGAGAGACAGCTTTGTCTTCTCCAGAACTACTCATTTTCCGCTTATCTCTGAGGCCACTTTCAGCTTCATCAACTTTTTCTCTAACACCTGGATACAGATTAACCTGTTTCTGTTTGATCAGATGGAAACTTCAGAATGTTCTTTAATTTTTGTTAGTTCTACAGCAGGCATTGGGTGAGATCATTTAACATAAAGAGAAAGAAAAAGAAAACCTTTGATGTTCTTGAGCCTTTAATTCTTGTTATCATTGTTGGTTTTATGAAAATCTTACAATTTTTTTTAAATAGTGTCTGAGTTGTGCCTGGTGGATATCCTGGTGCATTGCTGAGAGGTATAGAGCAAATGGACTCACTCCTTCAATGGGCACCAGAGCCCATTCAGTACAAACGGTGGTGACATAATAGGCTGAGAAAGAGCAGTCCTCTTCAATGAAATCTGTAAAGCTGCAACTTGGTCAACTTTCCATACATTTACCATGATTTATAAGATAGATACTGAGTCTTCAACTGATGCAGCCTTTGGTAGGTGGGTCTTGCACTTTCCGGTGATTCCTTAGAGGAAAGGAATCCTTTCTCTCAGTGACATTATTTTGCAATTTTCAACATGTTGTTGTGGCCATAGTACCTGTAAGCAATTAAAGAGTAGAAATTATAGATAGACACTAATGTTCTAATTAACATTGCAATTTCTTTGCTGCGTCTTGTATGGAGGACAAATAAAATTAAAAATTAAAATAACCATTTTTACACTCAAATAGCAGGAAAAGAAAGATCTGGAAGTTCCCTTCATTATCACTTCAGTTATTGGTAAGATATTGGTAAGATGCTAGCACCCTTTAATGTGTAGCGCTACTAAAACCTCCACTAATTTCAAATGCATTATCCTCATAATTATCCCAGTGCTTAATTTGTGCCCCAGCACTTCTAGACTTGGCAGTTCATTGCTCCAGCACCTCTAGGCTTCCTGCATCAGTTCTGAATGTAGAAAATTACTTGAGTCCCAGCACCTCTTTCATTACAAATTAAGCACTGAATTACCCTCCTCATGTAGTACGACAAAACAAGATATAACAAAGAACATGATTTTACTCAAAATAAAGGCAATAATTTGGATTTACCTACTGTGATAAACTGGAAACTTTCCATGTTATGGTTACATCAACCTTTAAACAACTGGTACCAAAATTCAGTCCTAGGGTTAACCTTGGAGTGCTAAAATTCAACTCACTCTCCCTCCAGTTCACTTTATCCGATAGGTGGGTGGTGGAAAAATAAGGATTCCAATAAGTCATAATCCAAGTCTACACTCCCGTAATGGTGCTGGGATGAATCTAACCAACAAACAAATATGGTTATTGTCAGTTTACTTTTGGTCAAATGACTTGTACATTTGTATGCAAGGTATAATCAGAATCATAGGAATGTAGGGCTGGAAGGGACCTTGAGAGGTCATATAGTCCAGCCCCTTGCTCTGAGGAAGGACCAAGTATACCTAAACCATCTTGAAAGGTATTTATCAAATCCATTCTTAGCAACCTCCAATTATAGGTATTCCACAACTCCCTTGTAAGCCTGTTCCAATGCCTAACTACTAAAGTTATAGTTAGAAAGATTTTTTTTCCTAATATCTAATGTAAATCATCCTTGTTGCATTACTTCTTGTTCTGCCTTCAGTGGACATGAAGAAAAATTTATCACCATTCCCTTAACACATTTGAAAATAGTTCCCATCCCCTACTCCTGGCAGTCTTCTTTCTCAAAATTAAACATGCCCAGGTTTTTTGTAACCTTTCCTCCTAGGTCAAGTTTTCTAAATCTTTTAGCATTTTTGTTGCTCTCCCAAGATTCTCTCCAATTTACCCACATCTTTCTTAAAGTTTGGCACCCAGAACTGGACATTGTACTTCAGCTGAGTCCACATCAGTGCCAAGTACAGCAGGCACTTGTCTACTGCGTCACATTGTTGATTCACATTCAATGTGTGATCCACATTCAATTTGTGATCCAGGGACATGCTGGCAGCTGCTTCCCATATCTCCCGTTGTCTGGGAACGGCAAACTGCAGCCACTGGGAGCTGCAGGGGGCCATGCATGTGGCAGTCAACGTAATCAAAATGCCTTGCAACTCGCCAGTGGATTACCCTGATGGGCCCCGTGCCGAAGGTTGCCGGCCCTTGGTGTAGACAGTAGTCCCCATTTTGCATTTGATTGTTCTTTCCTAGACATGGTACTTTGCACTTGTCTTTTTCAGACTTTGTTAAATTATTGATTTCAGACCAATTCTCCAATTTGTTAAGGCCTATTGGGGTTGTAATTCTGTCCTCCAAAGTCTCCTATCAGCATGATGTCATTCACAGATTTTCTAAGTATATTTTCTATTCCATTGTCCAAACCATTAAAGAAATTATTGAATGTGCTGGAACCAAGAAGAGACCCCTGCAGGACCACACTAGCTATGCATGTGCTATGCTCTCCCAGTTTGACAATGAACCATTGAAAACTATAGTTTGAGTACAGTCTTTCAACCAGTTTTCCACTTTATAGTAATTTCATCTAGACCACATTTCGCTAGTTTGCTTATCAGAATGTCATGTGGAACTGTGTCGAAAGTCTTACTAAAATCAAGATAAGTCTACTGCTTTCCCCCCAAGCCACTAAGCCAGTAACCTAGAAGATTAGGTTGATTGCCTTTTATATCCCTTGCTAGGAATAACTCATTTTGTGCCTTAACTTTTCTGATTTTGTTCCAACATGTTTGTCTCATTCTTTTGTACATGTCCTTAGGAATTTGTCCATATTTCCACTTTTTGTAGGGTTCTTTTTTTATTTACCACTAATTAAAGAGCTCTTGATGAATACATATTGGCCTCTTACTGTTCTTTCTGTCTTTCCTTCACATCAGGATAGTCAGTTGTTACACATTTAATATTGACTCTTTGAGAAATTGCCAGTTGTCCTGAACTCCTTTTTCCCTTAGATTTTCTTTCCGTGGGACCTGACCTGCCAGTTCTCTGAATTTGTTAAAGTCTGCTTTTTGAAGTCTATTATCCTTATTCTGCTACTCTCACTGCTTCCTTTTTTTTATAATCATGAAATCTACCATTTCATAATAACTTTACCCAAATTGCCTTCAAAGTTCAGATTTGCAACCAATTCCTCACTATTTGTCAGAATTGAGTCTAAAGTGTCTGTCCCCCTGTTTACTTCCACCATCTTCTGAAACAAGAAGTTGTCTCCAATACATTGCAAGAACTTATTGGATATTTTGAGTTTTGCTATATTACTTTTCCAACAGATGTCAGGGTAGTTAACAACCACCAGGTCTTGTGTTTGGGATATTTCTGTTACTTGTTCTTGGCATGCATCATCCACCTCCTCCTGATCTGGTGGTCTATAGTATACTCACCTGTTTCTTGTCCTTTTTGTCTTCACCCAGATACTTTCAACTAGTCTGCCTCTCACGTCTTTCTGTATCTCAGAACAAATGCATATATTTGTGATGTAAAATACAATACCTCCTCCTTTTTTCCCCTGCCTGTCCTTCTTGAACAAACTATATCCATCTGTACCAATATTCCCATCATGAGATTTATCCCATCAAGTATCTCTTATGTATTAATAGGTTCAGTTTCTTCTTGTTTATCTCCTGTACTCCTTGCGTTTGTGTACAGACATCTAAGATGTTGAGTGTTATCACTTTTGTTGCTCATATGATTCTGTTGTAATTTTCCATTTCCTCTCCCTCTCCCCCCACAGTTAGCCCTCTGTTAAGGTCAGCTTTTTTATAATTATCATCTGTGCAACCATGCATTGATCTCAAGGATGTGTGGGTTCCTGCCTAGGCCCTTTCCCTCAACTGGGTGGATGAATGAGAACACCACCTGTACCCCCAACCCCTTTGCTCTTGCTCCCAGAGCCCTATAGTCTCTGCTGTTCTGCTCAGGGTCATACTGGGCAATATCATTAGTGCCTATGTAAATGAGAATGGGATAGTGGTCAGAGGGACAGATGAATCTTGGCAATCTTTCCATAACATCTCAGATGCAAGCCGTAGGCAGGCAGCACACCTCTCAAAACATGCCAGATTGGCATATGGATACCTTCATTTCTCTCAGAAGGGAGTCCATGACCACCAGCAGCATATGTCTCCTCTTCTTGGGAGTAATTAGTAGGTAAAATAGACAAGGCTCTTAGGTAAAATAAGGTAAAGCCCCTATGTAACATAGGTAAGGCTCGTAGGCTCCTGGCAAGTTGCTGGTGTATCCAATGGGCTTGGATGCCCTGTCTATCAAGTTTACCCAAATCTAAATATTTGCAGAATGTTTTCTCTTTATTTTCTATTTTGGTAAATTATTTCACATTAGCAGCATGTTCTTTAGTACTATGTCCACTTCATATTTTATGACAGAGGTGGGCAAACTACGGCCCATGGGCCACATCCAGCCCGCAGGAGCATCCAGCACGGCCCCCGAGCTCCTGGCTCGGGAGGCTACCCCTGGCTCCTCCCCTGTGCACCTACTCCCCTGCAGCCTCATCTTACTCGCTCTTCCACCAGCACAATGCTCTAGGCAGCGGGGCTGTGAGCTCCTGGAGCAATGCAGCTGAAGATCCTGGCCTGACCCAGTGTTCTGTGCTGCATGGTGGCAGCAGTGGTGTGGCCCGGCTCCAGCCGGACAGTGCAGTTGTGGCACTGCCAGCCACCAGTGCTCCAGGCAGTACTGTAAGGAGGCAGGGAGCAGGGGAGGTTGGATAGAGGGCAGGGTAGTTTGGGGTGGTGGTCAGGGATGGGGGTGTGGATAGGGGTTGGAGTGATCAGGGTGAGAACAGGGGGTTGAATGAGGGCAGGGGTCCCGGTGGGGGGGAGCAGTCAGGAAGGAAAGGGGGTTGGATGGGCCAGCAGGGGACAGTCAGGAGCAAGGGTTCCTGGGGCAGTCAGGGGACAGGGAGCAGGGGTGGTTGGATGGGGCAGGGGTCCTGAGGGGACCATCAGGAATGAGAGAAGAGGTTGGATGGGGCAGCAGGAGTCCGGGGACGGTCAGGGGACAGGGAGCAGGGGGGGTGAGAATGGAGCGGGGGTCTCAGGGGTGCCATCAGGAAACAGGGGGGTTTGGATGGGGCAGGAGTCCGGGGAGGCAGATAGGAGGTGGGGGCTGGGCCACGGCCCCCTCCTCTGACCAGCCTGCCATACAATTTACCAAACCCAATGAGGCCCTCAGGCCAAAAAGTTTGCCCACCCCTGTTCTGTGATATATTCTGGGGAGCCAATATATCAGACATTAACTCACTAGAAAATTCCCAACTAGCTCCACTTTAAAAACATTCAAGGGTCAGCTGTGGCGTTGTCATCAGGATTTTTCTTTTGTCTGACTCCTTTCCTAAGGTTGCAGCTTTTGCTGAAATTATGCAGTTCTGTCTTGTTCCTTGCTCAGGTTTGCTTAATGAACAGATAAACCTACAATAAACACAAGAAGAGGATGCTCTTGTCCTGTGCCACTTGGTTGTATCTGAGATTATTACATTGCTTTATTACAGACTAGTAGCAGCCAATGAGAGTGGGATGGGAAAAAGAGATCTTCTAGAAATATACATAGGTGTTCAAACACATACAAATAATGATGAACTAGAGACCTGTATTTTCCCTAGCCCATAAAATGATGAATGTGTTACAGAACTGGAATTTCAATAATGTGAAACTACATGAGATATCACAGTCTAACTGATAGGGATACACATGCAAGTAGAAGCTA
Source organism: Chelonoidis abingdonii (assembly GCF_003597395.2). NCBI lineage: Eukaryota > Metazoa > Chordata > Testudines > Testudinidae > Chelonoidis > Chelonoidis abingdonii. Next base: position 274,327,699 of record NC_133770.1, read on the forward strand.
TTTTAAACCTAGTCCCTCATTACTGTCAGTGTCTCCTTCACAGTCAATATCTGTTGTGGTTCTCAGCTTTTTCATATAGCTCACTAACTTTTCACCCATTATGAGGCCTTCCCACACCAATACACTGTAGATTTTTTTGTACTCTTCCCCATTCACCTTCTCAGGCCATCGATATCCAGAGATCTTGGGGCTTTGATAGAAAAGGATCATTTCTGTTCCAGGCTCCGAGTACTCTACAGGGAAGGGGAACCATTTTCAGAGACAAGAACACCTAAATTCCATGGCAAATAATATTATTTACTTTATCTCCATGAAATGCCCTTATTCTCATCCCACTCACACCAATAAACCGTTGATGCACAGGTCATCAGTAATTATTTTCAGCAATGATTATTTTTGATGTATTTTTTCGTGGTATTCTCCAGATGACTGAGCTCTATGGGCTTCAGCAGTTACAGTGTTGTCTGGAGGTGCCTCAATGTGCCAGGGAAGTTGGAAGCTTGTAGTGAGCCTCAGTGGTTCAACTTCTCAGCTCCCAAGGCCTCAGTGCTGCTCTATTCCCTATGCAGCCTAGCTGTTCATCCTGCACTCCTGGATCCATTCCACCCCCCTCCCTGGTTGAGAGGTGAACTCTAGTTCTTCTGGATTCCTGACCCCATAAATGCCTGGTTCTAAAGAACAGTACATCCACATTCCCCCTTGTGGGGAAAAGTTGAGGAACAAGAGGTAGCTGCAGGCAAGTCCAAGCAGGAGACAGAAAACAAAATAGTAGGCAACTCTGGTTGCAACAAAATGCAGAATTCTTCAGCAAAATGCTGAATTTTGTGGCATCTTTGAAAAATGCCAAATTCCACAGCTTCACATTCATAGAATCCATAGGGCCCCAAGTAAGATGATTTGGGCAGCTCACGTCTCTCAGAGCCATTATTTTAGGTTCTTTGCAGAGACGGACAGGCATCAGGTCACACTCAGTTCATATATTTTAGGTTAGAAACTGAACTTTAAAAAATGAAAGGTGAAATTCTGGATCAGAATTCTGTGGCCAAGATGAATTCTGTGGCAAACTCCATCATTATAGAATACATAGGACCCTGATTATACTTCTTAAACATTAAGAAATGCTTTCATTTCACCCCCAGAACTCTTACCCCCCCCCGAAATCAACCACTATATAAATACCTGAAATATTAATATAAGTAAATATAAATTATAGGTGATTCCGTTTATTTAAGACAAATCTTCCCTACTTTTGAGGTGTTCATATTAGTTTTTAAGGTGACACCATATAAGGAACAGCTACTTATGGCACATTGACAGAAAAGTTTTACCTTTCCTTCCTGTTTTTGAGCCAGCCAACAAATTTCCTGCATCCAAATATATAATTCTATTAATACTTTCAGTGAGACAAAACATTAAGAATAAATGCAGTTATCCTGTAGTTATCCTGTGGGCAAAAAGGAATTTTAAATATCAAATAAGAAAGTATTACTTTTCTGCATATCTTCAAAGCATGGGACAAATATTAGGATACAAATAACAGCCAAGATTTAAAAATATATATGTATGGGAGGCTAAAAAATGGGTGAGGAAAAGGCCCAGGGGGTGAGGAGTTAGAGCCTTGATACCTGCCCCTCCACCAGCAGAGCTGAGCTGACACAAGCAGAGAAGTAAAAAGGTGAGCTGCACCCAGTAAATTACTTCTACATTAGCGACTGTACACACCTACATGGGTTTTGTTGTGCCGTAACCTGCCTAGAAAAGCCAAGGCACAACACGAGATCAAACTAGATAGGGACATAAAAGCAAACATGAAAATATTCCATAAATACATTAGAGGCAAGAGGAAGACCAAGGACAGAGTAGACCTATTACTCACTCAATGAGGAGGGAAAGACAATAACAGAAAATGTGGAACTGGCAGAGGTGCATAATGACTTCTTTGTTTTGGTTTTCACCAAGAAGGTTGGTGGTGATGGCACATCTACAATAGTGAATGCCAGTGAAAATGAGGTAGGATCTGAGTCTAAAATAGGGAAAGAGCAAGTGAAAAATTACTTAGACAAGTTAGATGTCTTCAAATCACCAGGGCCTGATGAAATGCATCCTAGAATACTCAACGAACTGACTGAGAAGATATCTGAGCCATTAGCAATTATCTTTGAAAAGTCATGGAAGACGGGAGACATTCCGGAAGACGGGAGACATTCCAGAAGACTGGAAAGGAGCATCTATATAGTGCCCATCTATAAAAACGGAAATAAGGACAACCCGGGGAATTACAGACCAGTTAGCTTAACTTCTGTACCCGGAAAGATAATGGAGCAAATAATTAAGCAATCAATTTGCAAACACCTAGAAGATAATAAGGTGATAAATAACAGTCAGCACGGATTTGTCAAGAACAAATCATGTTAAATCAACCTGATAGCTTTCTTTGACAAGGTAACAAGCCTTGCTGATGGGGGGAAGTGGTAGATGTAGTATATCTTTACTTTCGTAATGCTTAAGGTTTTGAGACTGTTTTGCATGACATTCTCCTAAACAAACTAGGGAAATACAATTTACTTTTAGGTGGGTGCAAAACTGGTTGGAAAATCATTCCCAGAGAGTAGTTATCAGTGGTTCACAGTCAAGCTGGAAGGGCATAACGAGTGGGGTCCTGCAGGGATCAGTTCTGGGTACGGTTCTGTTCAATATCTTCATCAATGATGTAGATAATGACATAAGAGAGTAAACTTATGAAGTTTGCAGATGATACCAAGCTGGGAGGGGTTGCAAGTGTTTTGGACGATAGGATTAAAATTCAAAATGATCTGGTCAAACTGGATAAATGGTTTGAAGTAAATATGATGAAATTCAATAAGGACAAATGTAAAACTTAGGAAGTAACAATCAGTTGCACATATACAAAATGGGAAATGACTGCCTACGGAAGAGTACTGTGGAAAGAGATCTGGGTGTCATAGTGGATCACAAGTTAAATATGAGTCAACAATGTAACGCTGTTGCAAAAAAAGCAAACATCATTGTGGGATGCATTAGCAGGAGTATTGTAAGCAAGACACAAGAAGTAATTCTTCTGCTTTACTCCATGATGATTAGGCCTCAACTGGAGTATTGTGTCCAGTTCTGGGCACCACATTTCAGGAAAGATGTAGACAAATTGGAGAAAGTCCAGAGAAGAGCAACAAAAATGATTAAAGAAAACATGACTTTTGAGGGAAGATTGAAAACAATGGGTTTGTTTAGTCTGGAGAAGGGAAGACTGAGAGGGGACATGATAACAGTTTTCAAGTACATAAAAGGTTGTTATAAGGAAGAGGGAGAAAAACTGTTCTTCTTAACCTCTGAGGATAGGACAAGAAGCAATGGGCTTAAATTGCAGCAAGGGCAGTTTAGGCTGGACATTAGGGAAAACTTCCTAGCTGTCAGAGTGGTTAAGCACTGGAATAAATTGCCTAGGGAGGTGGTGGAATCTCCATTACTGGGGATTTTTAAGAGTAGGTTGGACAAACACATATCAAGGATGGTCTAGATAATACTTAGTCCTAACCTGAGCGCAGGGGACTGGACTAAATGACCTTTCGAGGTCCCTTCCAGTTCTATGATTCTACTATTCCATAGCCACATCTAAACCCAGCAAGCATGAGTCTGAAGGACAGTGCCTGGCGAGAATCTGGCAGGGACCCAAGAAAATGCCTGAGCCATGGTGAGCTGGCCGAATTTTCCCACTCCTGTTCACTCCTTGTCAGGGGGAAGAGGAGAGAAAGGTAAAGGCTTGTTAGTCTCCATTTAGGCAATTATTTCAAAAGTAGAGACTTCCCAATGTCTCTCAGTAAGATCAATTTTGAAAATCAGATTGATGTTTAACTATGGATTTAGGAACCTAAATCTTGAATAAAGCATTAATGAGACAACGTTAAATTCAACTTCAGATTGCTCAGGTTCATGAAAACTTGGAAAATAACGTTTCAGTTCTATGTTAAAGATCAGACTGGATACAGTGAACTTCAGAGGCTACTCTAGAGTAACCAGTAATATTAGGAAGGACTTTTAGCATGTTTTAGTTTCAAACTGGGAACATGGATCCTTTTTTCCTTCAAGGGAGGAGAGGAGCTGGGAGCTCACCTTTGCCTAATCCCTCCGGAGGCTACATCACCCAGGATTGGTGAAGCTAACCCAATACACAAGTACAAGTACATATACAATATTCAGAAAATTACATATAGAGAAATAATTCCTCTTAACTCCCCTTAAATAAACAGAATTATTTGCCATATAAAATGTAACCTAAATTAAATAAAGCCACCCTGCCTTTCAACCTTTGGGAAGTAGCACTCTCTAATACCAAAGACCCATAACTGTCAAACTGTAATTGTCGATAATCAGAATATGGTCCCTAAAGAGTGTACAGTTTATTTATGTTCTTCCAGACCACAATACCATCTTAGGCATAGTCAAATGTCCTTAGATAGGCAGACACTTGATTTGAGTGATCATTTTCTCCATAGCTTCAAATAAGTATTTTTCTTATCTCTATAATAAAGGGTTGGCATGGAAAGACAGGGACCAGCATCTGTGAGTGACAGAGAAGGTTGTCAACACTTCTTGACATGTCATAGAAACATATGTAGGCACCCTTTACTAGAAGGACCTCTGAACTTAATTGGGGGTTTTCCAGCTGGGAAGATCCTATGTGCTGAAATTCAGCCTTGGAGACCACAACTGCCATGATGCCTTGGGGAAGGGAGAGAGATTTCCACTTCTAGAGAATGCAGGGAGAGCATGTGGTGGGCTCTATTTTGCAGAGGAGCTGAGACTGCTTTATATTCAAACCAGGAGCTGCCACTAAACTGCTACTAGAAAGCCAGAAGCTGCTGCTGGGGGGCTTTGATCAAGCAGAGAGCCTCAGAGGTTGTTGATGGGCTTCACTGGAGCCAGGGCAGAGACTGTTGATGTGCTCAGAGCTGACTGAGGTGGACCTGCAGTGAAGGCAGCATGAGTAACCATCACCTTTATGTACGAAACTGCTTGCAAGAGAAGGGGGACAGCAAAGAGACTTTAAGGGGTTGTCTGAGTTTGAGAAGAGGTGAAGTGATCTTGTCATCCAGAAGCCAGGGTTGCTGACATCTGGTTAAAACAACTCCAATCTTCAGAGGGGTTATGCAGCTTAGAATGATTTCAAATTAGAATTGATCTGCCCCATATTGCCTTGACTGGACTAATTTACTCACCCACGGAGTGTTGTCTCCACCTTCAAGATCTTCAAGCATGCTCAAGCAAGCAAGTGTTCAGAACTCTGAAATGCAGAGGAATGTGCACTCAGGGTAAATGGTGACAGTCTAAATGCAAGTTAGATACATTTCATTTATTACAGTAAACTGTATTTGTTAACTGATTTATAGAACTGCCCTCTGCTCATTTAAATTAGTAGTGACATTTAACCTCAGTCTGTTATACTGTTTTCTTAAATTGTTCAGTAAAGGTGCGTTAAATGCAATCTAAATGTATGTTGAGTGTATATTGTTCATAATTGGTATTTTTGAGTTAGACCCATTGCACAGATTAGCTCAGGTTTATTCCTGGAGGCACCCAAGGCATGCCATTGAGTGTGTACAAGGTCCAGGCAGGTGAAGGCATTGCCAATTTTAATTTCTCTTACAAGTAAAAGAACTGCAGCCGAGAGGCGGATAGAGGATTCCCACCTGTCCAACATCACCACTGGGATACTCAGGATCTCCTTTACTGTCAACATCAGGCACCAGGGCACACAAGTGAGGGTTCCCTGTGCCCAAGTAACCCAGAGAGGAAGGGGGTTTGATCCCTGCTGCCAATGTCCCTGTGTGAGTCAGGCTGTAGCAAGCACATCAATCTCTAGGTGGCCTAACCACTAGATGGGGATAGTGCACTACTCTGATCAAGCAGAAGCTTACATACACCTCCAGTGCAGGGAAGTGCATCCTCGAGCTTTGGAGACTTCCCAATTGAATTACCTGAAGTCATTTACATTGAAAGCAAGAAAGGGGGTTACACATAAACACAGAGATGGAAAAAATAAAACTATTAGGTCATTCTGTCAATTCAAACTTGTCCCCATTATACCCTTACTGGGGGTTCTCTTCAGCCTAGTTTTAACTGAGCCAAACTCTGAAGTTTCTACTCATGAGTAGTTTGGAGATCACTCCACAGGCTGATAGATCTCTGTCAGGAATTCTTTTCGGCTATTCAGCCTAAATTTCCTGTTTCTTAGTTTAACTCAATCATTCCAAGTTACACTCCCTTTTGTTATGCTAAATAATTGTTCTCCTTCATTACTTTTCTTACACTCTTCAAATACATATAGATTGTCATCACATTCCTTGAAACTGCCACTTAGCCATGCTACAGAGGTCACCATTTAAATGCTGTGACACTGTAAATAACTTTAATTATTTGCAAGCAGTATATGTCAGCATTTCGATGGTGACCACTGTATGTACTTTTAATTTTTCTTTATTGCTTTCTCCTTCCAGCCATATAACTGTTTTGGTTGCTCATGTCTGGAGTCCCTCCAATGGATTTATCTTTCTAGTAACACCACTCCCAGAATGTAACACAAAATCCTAACGGTCATATTATTCCTGTTATTAATGTGTAGAATGATGAGTGTAGCAGAGAAATGCGATACTATGATGTAATTTCTAGTTTGCTGAGCGAATGTTCAGAGTTAGAGTTCTGGCATCCATTGTGAAGCTCAGAAAGTTCAATCTGGAAGATTTTTCTGTGCTTACCAGAAGCAATAACATTTTGCAATCAATTGTGCCTTGATGCAGGTGCAAGCTTGACACTTTTTCCTCTGATGCAATCAACCTCTCATCTAAGAGCCCGAAATTCTGTCTGGCATTTACCCAGAGACACAGGAGGATTCTTTACCCCATCCGCTTGCACAAGTGATATAAAGGCCAGGAATGTTTACAACAGCTAGGTTTGCTCTTGCACCACTGAAATTAATGGGAGCAGGAGATGGGCATATACACTTGGAATTATGTGGGACTACTTTGTCCCTGGTCTGCCAAGGGCAAAGAGAGCTCAAAAAGAGGTGTAATAGGTGGTACCATGATCCCCTCCCATACCACCCTGCAAAGTAGGAACAGAACACAAGTGCAAAAAGAATAGTAGCAGGCATGCTTCCCCTTCCTATATGCAAGCTCTTTGAGGCAGATTGCCTTCTGCTATTCCCCTGCGGTAAGGCAGCTCCACATTGCCATTACCTTGATTTGTGTCTAAAACGCCCATTCTGTTCCTCAGAAAATATTCTGCTCTCTCCATTGGGGAGAAGGGGAGAAGTCAGCTCTGCCAGCTTTGTTTACATGAATAGTAACATTGCTTACCCATAATTCCACCTACTTAGTTTTATTTCCTTTAGTTAGTATTTTGTATGTTTTGATTGTCTACATGATAATTTGTTATTATTATTATGGTACTCGTGACAGAGCATAAGAATTGCACAGAATTAGTTCCCTACTTGAAAATTCAATGTCATGTGTGGACTGAGTCCGTAGGACCATAGCAGCAGCAGTCGAGCTGTGTGCAGCGGAGCCTGACTAAGCCAACAGCAGTGACAGGGTAGATCTGTTTATGGTCAGAACAATGGAGACAGTGGGGTGGAGCTGATCTTACAGTGAAGCCTGACCAGCCAACAGCTGCATGGCGCTGACTTCATACTGCCCCAGCCCACCAGACCAGAAGAAACAGAGCTTAATATTATGAAACTGAACCTCCTGGAGCGGGACCTGGCAAACTGGTTCTCTCTGGACTAGAGCAGAGAGGCAGAGGAAAGCCACCCCTTTACACACTTGATTACACCCAAGCCTAATTGGACCCACAAGTCTACTTTAGGTTGCTGGGGTTGTGATTGGAATAAGAGTTTTAGACCTCAATTAGCTGGACAATTACTATTGGCCACCATGGAGTTGACCAAGTTCCTGATGCATTGATTTGGGCTGCTCAGTTTCTTGTATTTAAATATATGTTTTTAATGTCCTTTGATTGTGTTTCCCTTTTTCCCAAATAAAAAGATACATAAGGTTCCATGTTCCCAAAGACTGTGGGTCAGATTTTCAAAGGCATTTAGGCACTTAATGGAATTTTCTTAAGCATCTAGGTGTCCAAGACTCACATTCCTATTGTGTCCCCTTTGTTTATCTTTTTCTAGTGTCATACACTGGAATTACAGTCTGGTTTTCTTCTAAAATTAAAAGCAACCAATACTTGACTCTAGCAAACACAGAATGTTCATAAGAATGGGTATGTGCTATGTGCCAGTTTCTCAATGTTGCCTAAAAACATTCACATAGAGGAAATACTACAGGCTCTCTCTAAAGCAGATTTAATATACTTGACTAGTTTCACTGTTTAGCTCTTTTGCAAATGCAGAAAAAAAAGTAACCTCTTCTACTGTCTAATAGTCTAAGTCCCCTTTTCCTCCACAATCAAGCTCAGGCATACATTCATAAAAGACAAATAGATCCATAGACTTCACTTTCAGAATATAATACCCACATTTTTTGTCCATAATTCTATAATCATTCCAAATTCCTGCATCTGAAATAAACCTATTGGGCAACTCTGTTTCATGAGATAATAAATAGAACATGCAGTCTGTTGTGAAAATATAATTTAGCATTCAAATAACAAGCATTTAACAAATGCATAGCTAATCCCAAAATTTGGAATTTCCCATCTTATTTTTCTTGGATTCATATTCATGTTCCTTAATGTATCAAATACAGTCTAGCAAACAGCAGCTTATCTGTAATCCCTAGCTTCAGGGTTTGACACTCATAAAGAGTGTTCTAAAAAGTGTTCTGTTCAAATTTGATAACCATTAAACACAAGCTTTTTCACATTTCAATCCAGTCATGTCTGATTGCATTTCAGTACACACCCAATATGGGGTCAATGGAGTGGTGATAGCAAACAACTATACTACCAGTGTATGTATAAATTCAGTGCCAAGGTATTTTATTGTTCTGTTGCCTTTAATTACGTAAATGATTTTGGCCACTAGTAGAAAACAATATGGTTTTAGAGTGGCAGAAACATAGTGGTAAACTTGTTACAGACACTAACAATAAGAAAAACCTTGAGTTATCTATAATGCTCATTAGAATTCATTAGAATACCTGTAAGTTTTATATATGAGAAGAAAACCCACTGGAGACAGACAATCCCTTGGTTGACTCAAATTAAAAATACAGGTCTTGTTGCTATCTCTCCCCAAGAAAGAAACTGCAGCAGGATACATGTGAGGGGGCACAGAAACTGGATAGTTTAGTCCAGCCTTAGCCAGGCCTCCATTTTTGCACCCACCAATAATTGCAATCAACATTTACAACTGCAGTTGGCCACCTGGACATCTCCATGTTTCATTTGCAGGCCCAGTCAAGTGCTCAGGTAACTGAGGAGCGATAACTAAGCCAGGCAATAATCAAGGAATCTGTGTGGGAAAGAGGGTGGGGAATGTGTGAAAAATGGTGCAATTCGTAGACCCAAAGCTGGAGATTAACATCTGAAAATGTGGCCCCAAATGCCCACCAAATCCATCCCATCTCTTCCTGGTGGCTGCTCAACTATATCGGGCAGCCTCAGATATATGTAGAGAGAGAGAAGCCACTTATCACCTCACCCCAGCCAGCACTGAGGGTAAAGTAAAGATGAAAACATCACTATGGTTTCTAGACCCTGCACCTCAATGCTTATTATTGCCTGCATGAAGCAACAATCCTTTCCCCATCCTGACTTCCTCACAGATAATCCATCTCTCTGGGCAAGAAGCAACAGTGGCTGAGGAAAGTGTTGTGCGCTGCCAAGTTCTCCCAGTGCCTGTGCTGGGGAAAATACTAGAGCAGGAATCGGCAACCTTTGGCATGTGGCCCATCAGGGAAATCCGCTGGTGGGCCGGGATGGTTTGTTTACCTGCAGCTTCCGCAGGTTCAGCCAATTGCAGCTCCCACTGGCTGTGGTTCACCGCTCCAGGCCAATGGGGGCTATGGGAAGGGGTGGCCAGCACATCCCTCAGACTGCGCTGCTTCCCATCTCTCAGGAATGCCACACATTCTTCTCTTCTTGACTAACTTAAAAGCTTAATTTACATCTGCAAATTTTGCCACCAGACTGTTCACTCTCTTCTCAAGACCACAAATAAATATATCAAAATGATATAAAGACTAGTGCAGATCCTTGGGACACACTTTCTCTCCTTGTGCATACAGTAGTTTATGAAGTTTCATTGTGGCACTTGCTTGTTTTTAATGCTCTGAAGTGCCACCTGTTGAATACGCCTAAGCATATGGAATTATTACTGTTTGCCCAATTAGGCATACATTTGCCATTTTAAAGTGTGCATCTTTATGAAAATGTATTCCATGGTGTCACAAGTTAACCTTAATGTTATCTAAATGAAGGGGTGAAGGCTGTAGTTTGTGTGTTTTAATTAATCGTCCAAATATTCAACTGCTAATATCTGTAACAGCTTTCAGATTGAATTTCAGCTATAAGAACTTAATTAACTTCACAATGAATCTCTCCTACTCTAGATGAAAAAGGTTTTTGGCAAAGCTGTTTATGATATCAGCAGGAAAACAGGAAATGACTTGGAAAACATGATTAGAACAGCAGCTTAAGGGTACTTTAGTCAGCTTTCATTGCTTAAGAATAAGTGGCTGCAGCAGAATGAGAGAATGCATGATGAGAAAGCTAGGAAGCAAAGAAAATGGCTTAATTTGGTTTGAAATAGATTCAGTTTGGCACCTTGTGCCACCGTTCCTGTTTATAATGTGTAGAAGAGAGACATCCTATAGCTCTCTTTCAGATTCATTTTGATGTTCAAATCTTATTCAGTTTTACATTTGACTTTCTCAAGCTGTGAGATACTATTTCTTTAGGCAGGCCACTCAACAAATGATTTTTTTTATTAATAATAATCATGTAACATTTGAAGTCTCCTACTCTGCAGCTGCTTATAGAACAGTCAGCCTAACTTTGATATCTTGAAAGATATTGGAACAAATTATTAAACAACCAGTCTATAAGCACCTAGTAGATAATAGGTTACAAGGAATAACCAGCATGGATTGGTTTAGAACAAATCATGTCAAACTAACCTAATTTCCTTCTTTGACATGATTATTAGACTCGTAGAAGGGGGGAAGGCAGTAGATGTGATATATCTTCATTTTAGTAAGGCTTCTAACACAGTCCCACATGACATTCTCATAAGCAAACTAGGGAAATGTGGTCTAGATGGAATTATTATAAAGTGGGTGCACAAGTGATTGAAAGACCATACTCAAAGGTTAGTTATCGATAGATTGTTGTCAGTCTGGAGCACGGCTCTAGTAAGGTCCCACAGAGGTCAGTGCTGGGTCTGGTACCATTCAATATTTTCATTAATGACTTAGAGAATATGCTTAAAAAATATGTGAATGAGATCCAACTGGGAGGACTTGCATTTGGAAGGACAGGATTAGAGTTCAAAAATATCTTGAAAAATTAGAAATTGGTCAAAAATCAACAAGATGAAATCTAATAAATATAAGTCAAAGTACTACACTTAGACAGGAAAAATCAAATGTGCAACTACAACACGTGAAATAACTGGTTAGGTAGGTTTAGGTGGTAGTATTACTGAATAGCATCTGGGGATTATAGTGGATCACAATTTAATTATGAGTCAGCACTGTGATGGCAGTTGCAAAAAAGGCTAATATCATTCTGTGGGGTATTAACAGCAGAGCTTAAATTCTCATTGAGTATTTCCAGGAGTCCCAGGACTTTAGACTTCAGCCCCACGGGGTGCACCAGGGATCCCACAGGTTTGAAAATATTTACTGGAGCCCCACTATAGACAGCTCCAGCTGAATTTGAACTCTGGTTAACAGGAGTGTCTTATGTGAGACAGGGGAAGTAACTGTCCCTCTACACTTGGCACTGGTAAGGCCTAAACTGAAGTAATGTGTCCAGTTCTAGGCACCAAACTTCAAGAAAGATGTGGATAAATTGGAGAGAATCCAGGGAGAGCAATAAAATGATAACAAGTTTAGAAAAACCTGACCTGTCAGGAAAGGTTTAAAAAACTGTACATGTTTAGTCTTGAGAAAAGAAGTCTAAGTTGGGACCTGATAATAGACTTCCAGTATGTTAAGGACTGTTATAAAGAACACTTTGATCAATTGTTCTTCATGTCCGTGGACAGTAGGACAAGTAGTCAGGAGCTTTATCTGAGCAAGGAAGATTTAGGTAAGATATTAGGAAAAACTTTCTAACCATAGAAATAATTAAATAGTGAAATAAACTTCCAAGGCAGGTTGTAGAATCACCATCATTGGAATTTTTTAATGAACAGGCTGCACAAAACCTGTCAGGGATGATCTAGGTCAGGGATTCCCAAACTTAGTTTGTGGCTTGTTCAGGGTAAGCCCCTGGCGGGCTGTGAGATGCTTTGTTTATATGGAACATCCACAGGTATGACTGCTTGCAGCTCTCAGTCACCATGGTTCACTGTTCCTGGCCAATGGGAGCTGCAGGAAGTGGCAGCCTGGCCCGCACTGCTTACCGCAGCTCCCATTGGCCAAGAACAGTGAACCATGGCCAGTGGGAGCTGTGAGAGGCTGTACCTGCAGATGCTCAGGTAAACAAAGCATCTTGCAGCCCACCAAGGGCTTACCCTGAACAAGGCATGAACCAAGTTTGCGAACCACTGATCTAGGTATACTTGGTCCTGCCTCAACCCAGAGGACTGGACATGGTGAGCTCTCATGGACTTTTTCAGGCCTAAATTTCTATGATTCTATAATATTTATAGTTTTAATAGTTCAGATTGTATGGATACAGATAATATTAATTACCACCATACACAGCTTACAGAGGATGGAAAAAAATATGAACTAATCAGCTAAGAAAATTGGAGGAAGATAGGAGAACATAGACAAATCCAAATAATATGGTGCTGCTTCATATCTGACAACTCTATATGCTGATGAAGCATATTTCTAAACCTTCATTGTTGAATGCATTCTGCTCAAATGTATTTGTTTGTGCCCTTCTTCTCTAGTCCTATTTACAAACTGTAAGAGATTTCCTTTCTTCCATATGGAATTATTCTTCTACCCATTGTTTCTTTTATGCCAGTTGGCACCATTTTCAATTTTTTCCTGACAAGAAATTACTCTAAATTATGCCCAGCAGCTATGGTTCAATGGGACTAGGGATTATTGAAGTACAATGTACTTTGGCCACATTCTCATCCCCTTGGAAATATGGGAACGTACCTCAGGGCGGCATGGGAGCTGTCTACATTAGCTCTATACTAGCCAGGAGGTGGGGCTGTAGTACAAGAACAGCACTTAAGACTGGGTCCTGTGGATTTACACCATAAGTGAATCAAAATCAGTCTCCCCTGTTTTCATGCTTGTTTGTATAGCACCTGTTACACCTTTAATATAATAGCTATAATAAATATTCCCCTCTGTCTCCCAGACTTCCTCTGTGATTTCGGACAATTCACTTAGCCTTAGATTACCCACCTGTAAAATGGGTCCGATGCTACCTACCGTGAATATTGTGAGGCTTACTTAATTACGGCTAGTGCTGCCCCTTCTTCCATACCAGCATCTACTGAGTGGTAGTAGATGCCCTGCAGAATGGCTGCAGAGTGGACAAGCAGTGATACTGATTCTGTGTATCTCATTTCGTTCACCTGTAGTTAAAAAGCAGGCAGAAAATCCCTTCTTCCAGGAATCTTGGCCCAGAGGGCAACTCTGCCTCAGGAATTGAGTCTAATCTGAGATCATGGCAAAGAGCCAACTTTTCTGTTGTTCACATATTTTTCATCTTCAGAGATCACTGCCTCTACTCAGAACTTTGTATCAAAAAAACTAACCACACCACAGCATCTTCCCAACTCTGAACATTTCCTCTCATGCTAAGGAAAAGAACTTAGAAATCTATAAGTAACAATACCATCTGATGACACCTACACAATGCTAGTAAAGTGTGTGATAGCCTCAGATGAAAGTGAGTGGAGTTTATTCTGATTACACCAATTACTACTATTCATTCGGCTATGAGGGTTGTTAAGGAGATTCAGTTTTTGGAGTTTCAAAATACAATATCTTTTTCTGCCCTTCGATGTCTGTCTAAATCTATTACATTATTTTGTAGATGGCTTGACTTTTGTGTAGCAATTTGAAGAGCTTGGTCATCCCTTTGTACTGGAATACATTTGAAATGTAACCTAATTTCTCAGATATTTTCTCTCTCTTTCATCACCAGCATCTTTTCTAGCTTAAACTTATTTTCTTTTATAATGTAAGTGACTTTGGCTTACAACAAATAAAACCAGTTTAAAAAGAGAAAACAATGTAATTATCACCTAGTTTCCATCTAAATTACATTTCAATGGTATAATACAAATCAATTTATTTTTATATAGCTTCCTTTACACAATTTTGCACTACACTTTAAGGAGGGAGTCAGTCATCAACTAAAGAGAAAAAGGAAGGTTTTAAAGTGAGATTTAAAGAGGGAAAATGAACCAGTGACTCAAAGGGAAGTGAGAGTTGCAGACCGGGCAAACGTGAGTTCCCAGGTATGGAGGGTGATCATGTGAAAGTCACTGGTAGCCTCCCTTAACAGCTTACAAGCAGCCAGTAGGGGAAAGCAGAAGCCTCAGGTACACAGTAAACTGAACTTTTGAACTATCTCCCCTTATCAGTTTTGAGGCAGTTGAAGTTGGTTCTTAGCTGATTTTTGCTGAGCAGATTGCAGAAGTGCAGGATTTGTTAACCACCAATCAAATGCTAGCATGACTGAAGCCTGTGTGTGAGTGTGTATAGAAGATTCTTGATTTTTGTATTGAGTAGAGTTTTTTTGTACCAAGGTACAATGCTCTCCTTTTTTCTACAGAACAGAAAGTTACTCACCTTGCAGTAACTGAGGTTCTTCGAGATGTGTGTCCCTGTGGGTGCTCCACTCTAGGTGACAGTCCGTCCCGGCACTGTCGATCGGCGATTTTCAGTAGCAGTGCCTGGCTGGGGCGCACGCACCCAGATGGTATCTCCCATCTAGTTGGAATCTTCCTGAGTGCATGCGCCCCACACCCTCTTCAGTTCCTTCTCTACTATGGAGAGTCATCTCTGTACTCCAAAGTAGAGGGGAGGAGGGTGGGGAGTGGAGCACCCACAGGGGGACACATCTCGAAGAACATCAGTTACTGCAAGGTGAGTAACTTTCTCTTCTTCTTCGAGTGCTGTCTGTGTGGGTGCTCCACTCTAGGTGAATGTGTAGCAGTACCCACTATGGTTGATGGGACTTTGGAGATGCGGCAGGGAGTACTGAAGATAGTACTGTATGGCCTACTATTGTGTCTGCTGTGGTGTCTTGCATGAGAGCATAGTGTTTTGCAAACGTGTGTTCAGATGACCATGTAGCCGCCTTGAAGATATCAGGAATGGGAACGTTGTGTAAGAAGGCAATGGATGCCAACATAGCTCTAGTGGAATGAGTTCTAATGTTGTCGGGCGGTTGAAGACTCTTCTCACGGTAACAGGATCTGATGCAGTCAGAGATCCACTTGGATAGATGTTGTTTAGAGATAGTTGTGCCCTTTGATCTTTTGGCACTGGAAACGAAGAGTCGTGGAGACTTGTGAAATGGTTTAGTCCATTCTAAATAAAAGGCAATTGCTCACCTCATGTCGAGAGTATGCAGGATTGCATCCTGCGGAGTTTTGTGAGGTTTGGGATAGAAAGTAGTTAAGTATATAGGTTGGTTGAGGTGGAAGGTCGACACTACCTTAGGAAGAAATTTAGGATGTGGTCTCAAAGTGACTTTATCTTTGGAGAAGATTGTGTAGGGAGGGTGGGCCATGAGGGCACTCATTTCACCAACTGTCCTCGCCGATGTTATGGCAACTAGGAAAACCACCTTCGTGGACATATGGAGGTGAGAGGAGGTAACCAACGGCTCAAATGGAGGTTTCATGAGGGCATGAAGAACGAGGTTAAGATTCCATGTAGCCACTGTTGGATGAATTTCAGGGTAAAAGATTTTTCAGACCAGAGAGAAAGCGTTTAATGGTGGGGTGTGTAAAGAGTGAGTACCCATCAATAGGTCATGGAAGGTGATAAACGCCGCCAGGTGCACTTTGATGGAGCTGAACGAAAGTCTGCCCTGTTTTAGTTTCAGGAGGTAGTCTAGAGTGTTAGGGAGGGTCACATTATTGGGTACTAAATGTTTATGTGAGCACCAAAGAGCGAAACGTCTCCACTTCTGAAGGTAGGTTTTACGAGTGAAGTCTCTCCTACTGTGCAAGAGGATATTTTGGACCTGCTCGGAACAGGCTAGTTCATGGGTTTGGAACCATGAAGGAACCAGGCTGTGAGGTGGAGCTTTTGGAGCTGGGGGTGAAGGACTCATCCATTGTCCTGGTAAAGGAGGTCTGGTCTTTTGGGGAGAGCCCATGGGAGAGGCCATGCGGAGAAGGCAGGGGTACCACGTCTGTCTTGGCCAAGCCAGGGCAATAAGGATGACCTGGGCCTTGTTGTCCGCGATCTTCTGAAGAACCCTGTGTAGTAGAGGGATAGGTGGGAAGGCTTACAGGAAGTAGTTGTTCCATGGGATGAGGAATGTATCCCCTAAGGATGCAGTCCCGAGTCCCACCCTGGAGCAAAACAGGGGGCATTTTCGGTTTCGAGTCGTGGCGAAGAGATCTATTGATGGCATGTCCCAGTGGGAGAAAAGCTGTTGGAGTATTGCGGGGTGCATTCCCATTCGTATTCTGTCGAGAAGTATCTGCTGAGTGCGTCCGCAGTAGTGTTGTGACAGCCTGGTAGGTAGGAAGCGATGATCTGTATTCAAAGTCGTATGCACCAATTCCATAGTCAAATGGCTTCCATGCAGAGGGAATGTGATCGGGCTCCCCCTTGTCTGTTTATGTAATACATACATGCTATGTTGTCTGTTAAGACTCGCAGGCATTTGTTCTTTATGAGGGGAAGAAAGTAAAGGCATGCTCTCCTTACTGCTCTGAGCTCTAAGAGATTTATGTGTAGATGTGTCTCTGATGCAGACCACCGGCCTTGTGCCCTGTGTTCCCCTAGATGTGCTCCCCAATCAATCAGGGAGGCATCCGTGGTGAGCATGAGCATTGGGGATCGTTGCTGGAAGGAAACCCCTGTGCAGAGGTTTTCTGGACTTGTCCACCATTGTAGGGAAGTTACAACATGGGGTGGAGGAGTTAGCAGCATCCCTAAGGGATGTCTGCTGGGTTTGAAACTGGAGTTGAGCCAGCCCTGGAGGCATCTCATATGTAGCCTGGCGTGTTGAACCACGAAGGTGGTAGCTGCCATGTGACCAAGGAGCTATAGGCAGATTCTTGCTTGCGTCCTGGGATGAATAGACAGCGTACGTATGAGCTGCGTGATAGTGAGGAATCTGTTGTATGGGAGTGAGGCCCTGCTCTGGGATGAGTCGAGATGAGCTCCAATGAATTCGATCTGTTGCATGGGTATCAGGGTAGATTTTTGGATGTTTATTTGGAGGCCTAGGCTGTGAAAAAGGGAGATGGCGAAGAGCATGGCTTGAAGTGTCTCGCCATAGGAGTCACCCCTGATGAGGCAATCGTCCAGGTAGGGGAAACATGTACCCTGTGTTTGCGGAGGTGAGCCATAACCACGGCTAGGGTCTTGGAAAAAAATCTTGGAGCTGTGGAGAGTCCGAAAGGGAGAACTCTGTATTGGAAATGATCCTGACCGATTGTGAATTGGAGGAAGCGTCTGTGAGCTGGATGTATTGATATATGGAAGTAAGCATCTTCTAGGTCGAGGGCTGTGAACCAGTTCCCTTGATCCAATGCAGGTATTATTGTGCCCAGTGTGACCATCTTGAATCCTTGTGTCCTCACAAATTTGTTCAGTCGGTGTAGGTCTAGTATAGGCCTCCATCCCCCGATTTTCTTCTGCGTTAGAAATTAATGGAAGTAGAACCCTATCCCTTGATGTTGCGTTGGCACAGGTTCCACTGCGCTTAGTTGCAGAAGGTGTGCCACTTCTGCATGAAGTAACTGCTCGTGAGAGGGGTCCCTGAAGAGGGATGGGGAAGGGGAAAGAGTAGGAGGGTAGGATATGAACGGGATGGAGTAACCGGTCTGAACTATTTCGAAACCCAGCGGTCCTGTGTAATACACTGCCAAGCATGCTGGAAATACTGGAGGCGGTGGCCAAATGGACAAGTAAGTGGTGGAATAAAGGGGTGGTCATGCAGACCCTTGACCAAAGCTTCAAAACTGTTGTTTATTGCCCAGTGGACGGAAGGTGGTGGCTTGATTTTGATTTTGTCTGCGTTTGAGAGGTTTAGTATGATTCCTAGTTGTGTCATATGGTCTGGATTGAGGGCAATAGTACTGATGTGTGCGTGGTCTTTGGTAGGATTAGTATCGTTGTCTCCTGGGAAGAGATGGGTGAATGCCCAGGGTGTGCAGTGTTGCTCTCGAATCTTTCATGGTGTAGAGGAGCTCATCAGTTTTTTTCGAAAAGAGTTTGTCCTTATCAAATGGGAGGTCCTCCACTTTGGTTTGGAGCTCTTTAGGAATGCCTGATGCAGAGAGCATGAGGATCTGCGCATAACCACAGCAGTTGCAGTTGTACAGGCTGCTGTGTCCGCCGTGTCTAAGGACACCTGTAGGGCCGTTCTGGAGATCAATTGTCCCTCAGACAGGATTGATTTGAAGTCTGCTCTTCTGTCCTCTGGGATGTATGAGGCAAATTCGAAAAGCTTATTGTAATTATCAAAATCATAGCTGGCGAGGAGAGCAGAATAGTTTGCAATCCTGAATTGTAGTGTCGAGGATGTATAAACTTTGCGGCCCAGGACATCAAGGCGTCTAAGGTCCTTGTCTTGCGGGGTAGGTCAATATTGTGACTGTTTGGTCCACTGTGCAACTGCATCGATGACGAAAGAGTTCAGTGGTAGATGAGAAAATAGGAAGTCTGCATCCTTTGCAGGAACGTAGTATTTACGTTCGATCTTCTTACAAGTTGGTACTAGAGAAGCTGGGGTTTGCCAGAGAGCATCAGCTGGCTCCATGAGTGCTTCATTTATAGGGAGCGCAATTTTCGAGGGCGCAGATGGTTGAAGGATTTTGAGGAGTTTGTGCTGAGTCTCCTGAACCTCTTCTAAGGGGATATCCTGACTGAGTGCAACCCTCCAGTTCATTACACTTATAGCATCTTCCAGCTAACGGGTCACTGGGTTGAGGTAAGTTACTGGAGACTGGTGAGGTGGAAGGATAGGGTGTCAGTGGCTTCCCTTGGGTTGTAGGTGGGGTTTTTGGTTGCCCTCGGTTGTAGGGTTTATTGTCGGTGTGCCCCCTGGGGTTTTCATTCCCCTTTACAGTAGCTTTCTTGCTTTCTGCCAGCTTCCACCATTTGGCTCCTAACTCCCTCCCCGGAGATTTTGGGTTGTCCACTTAGGATAGAACCTGTATGTACCTCCAGGAACACCATCCAAGAACTGCTCCATTTTCAATGAGGAGGTGCAGTTCGTCAATGGATTGAACCTTGGTTCCTGATGATTCAGGCATATAATGCTTCCCAACATAGTAGGCATGTTGGGAATGACCCATGTGGTTTCCACTATTGGTTCGTAGCCAGCCGACGGGCATGATCCGGGTTACCTCCATTCTGTATCTGGCGCTGGTTTGAAACAGTTTATAGTCGTTCATTGGTCGCGTTGGCATTTTCACCGCCACCTGTTGCTAGGTCCACTACGAGGTGAACCTTACAGCTCTACCATGTCTGGTCTTCAGGGATGCTGTAACCCACTCAGGCTCTTTCAAAATTTTCTAAGAAGGTCTCAGTGTATCACTGCCTTGTTAGTGGAAAATTTCTTGTGCTGTGAAAAGGTATTGGGCGAGGGTTTGTGAGGAGTGGTCTGGGTTCTGTGCTTAAGGCTGTTCTACTCCAGTGCCTGCCGATGGGCGCTCCTTCTGTTTTCCATCCCACTGTTGGTTTTTTTCCTCTCTGGAGTTATCTGTCTTCTGTGGCCTCATTCTTCTTCTTGTTGTTTTCTTTGGTAGGCCACCTGTTCTTTGTTAGTTTTCTTTCGTGAGCTGGGCATTTTTGGCTTCTGATCTCTTTTATGGCTGCTCATGGCTCTCTTGTTCGGCTTTAATTAGTTCATCCGTCTCCTATGCTCAGTTTTCGTTTTTATGGCTTGTTGGCGTGCTTGTTCCTTTTCAGGGCATCTTGGTAGTCATGGTTCCTGTTTCTTGTGTTGGGGTGCCCTCTGGTGTGTTATTATCTGAACTGCCCGGCTCTTGTTTCTCCTGTGAAACAGTGCACCAACCGCCCTTTTTCTCTTCTGGCTAACTGTTTTACTAGAAAACCATTTATTGCATGTGTGTATTGCTTGGTACTTAATTCCCAATGGAATTATATGCTTAACACAGACCCTTAATGTCCCTTATAAGCCGGTCCTTGATAAAATACAAGCCAAGCTGAGCAAGAAGAGAGAACAGAAAAAATTGTCTCTCACTGGCCTGCCCTTATTAAAACCAAACCCCTTTCTCTCTGCTAAAACCCTACAGGAAAAGAAAAATAATATTCCTACTGGCTATCTGGAATCTTACTTCCATTCGCTGCCAACTATCATAAGTCCTCTTCCCCAATCTGGACCGTTAGCGCCAAAAATCTGGGTGCCAAGCATGAAACCCTCTAGCTCAATTTCCAAGCTAACTCTATCTCAGCTGACCACCATCCAATTTCAGGGGGGTTTTTTGGCCCCCTCTGTGCCTCCCCAAAACCTTCCCTGGAGGGACCAAGACTCGGAAACCCTGAGCCTACAACAAAAGGGAAATAACCCACTTCCTCCCTCTCTCTCACCCAGACTTTCCTCTCTGGCTAACCTGAGAGTATTGATGCAATCTCTTACATCACAATACCAAAAAGCATGTCTCCTTTATTCCACAAAGAACAACCCCCAATACAAGGAAACAGAAGAGATTCTATCTCTCCTCACCCCTTAGCTTCTTCCTGCCTGGGACACTAGGAAGTTAAACACAGAGTGTATGTTTCCCTCCCCCCTGGTCTTCTTTCCTCCCTTAACCCAGAGAAAAACTCAAATAGGTTTAAATAGAAAGACTTTAATAAAAAGAAAGAAAGAAAGAAAAAAGACCCTAAACATATAATACTCTGTAACAAGATGACAATACAGGGCTATTGCTTATAAGAAAATATGAATAAACAGTCTGAGTCAAAAAGATATCCAATTTGAAACATTCCAGCAAGTTAACACATGTAAATACACCAAAAAAAAATAAAACCTATATTGTTTTTCTACCTGTACTTAACAGTTGGAAACAAAGATTAGAAGAAGAAAGAAGCTTCTCATAGCTGAGAGACAACAAAAGTCCAAAAATTCCCTCCCTGACTTTGAAAAAATCCAGTTCCCTGATTGGTCCTCTGGTCAGTGTTTGGTTCCCTTTGTTTAACCCTTTATAGGTAAAGAAAACATTAACTCCTTAGCCTATCTATTTATGACACTCTCTAAAAGTTCTGAAATTGTTTGCAGTCGTCCATGGTCTGTGGAGGTGAGGGAGGATTGCTTCATTCTGATGCAAATGGAGAGTTAGAGTTAGGCGATCAGGATATGGAGCATGCTCCAGCTACAGGAGGGGGCTCAGGCACCCTGGAAGTGGATGGAGCAGCAGATTGAGGCACCAAAGGAAATGATTGTAGAGGATTCTGCCCGGGTACCACTGAGGCCAAGCATGGGTAAGAGACCCAGGCATCGCCCATGGGGGGCAACCTAGGGAAACTGACGATGCTGAGCTTGAGCTGTAACCTGAGGTGGTAAAGGTGCCTGTGGAGAGAAGCAGGGGGAGAACTCCCTTGCTGCTGTGCTCAAGTCACCATTGGTGAAGCCAATTCAAATGGAGACAGTGGCAGGTCAAGAAAGAGTCCTCTGTATCTAGGAGCGGAGAGTGAGGCTCAGGTGGCACTAAAAGGTCACTTTGAATGAGAAGCTGTTGTTCCTGCTCCCTAGGTTGAGCTAAGCCTGCTCTCTGCTCTAGCTCTTTAGTAGGAGAGAGTGACAGAGAGTGTCCTGCTGTATTGAGCCTAGAGGTGCTCTGCAGGGGGTCTGCTGCTGGTGCGCGGGCAGAAGAGTGGCTGAGTGCCGACGCTCTTCTCGGTGCCGAGGCTGATCGCGCTGTCAGCACCGCAGCTATTTTCGTTGCTGAGGCAGAGCGCGCTGGTGGGACCGCGGCTGCTTTTGACACTGAAGCTGACCAGGCTCTGAGTATCACGGCCGTTTTGGGTGTTGGTGCTGAACGTGCTGCCGGCACCGCGGCCGTTGCCAGTGCCGAGGAGGAACATGGTGCCGGTGCTGAAGCCTCTCTCGGTGCCAAAGAGGAGTGAGTTGTCCGTGCCACAGTCGTTTGCAGCGCTGAGGGGACCGAGTCAACAGGTGCCTTCCCCGCACGGGAGGTTTGGTCCCTGCCTCTAAGCTCTGTCAGAGCGGTTGCTGAGGCGTTAGAAGAGGCTGAAACAGCTGTCTTTCATGCTGTCAGCACAGGAGGTAGGGATCTCGCCGGAGACCCCCTACCCCTGTTAGAGTCTCGTTTGTGAGACTGCTGAGCTTCTTGCCTCCGCTCCAGGGAGGGTGAAGCAATGCTCCCCACCGGTTCCGATCTGGCTGGGGAGTGTGTGGGAGCGGTTTCTACCTTTCCCGTCTCCGACAGCGGCTGCAGGGATTTTTCCATCATAATGATCTTGAGGCGCAGATCCCTGTCACAAAGAGCTCTTTACTTGAGGCTTGCACAATGGAGGCACTTCATGGGGATATGGGTGTCCCCGAGGCACTTGACACAACGATAGTGGCCATCTGACCGTGGCATGGAGACCTGACAGGAGATGCATCTTTTGAAACCTGAAGCTCCTGGCATTATGAGTTAGAGATGGCCGAGGAGAGTGTCTCAATGGGAGACAAGCCTGAGGTTTGTTGTTTTTTTTTTTTTTTGTAAACTAAGTAACTAACTATGTAACTATACTAAAGGAAGGGAAACAACTGGAAAGTAATTAATAATTATTTCTACGTTCTTTGTTACTGTTTCCTATAGAGATCAGGGAAGAGAAGGTAGCACTGCCCTGAGTCCCGTCTTCAGCTGAGGATGGTTGAGAAGGAACTGAGGAGGGTGTGGGGCGCACGAACTCAGGAAGATTCCAACTAGACAGGAGATACCATCTGGGTGCGTGCGCCCCAACCAGGCACTGCTACCGAAAATCTCTGATTGACAGCGCCGGGACACACCGTCACCTAGAGTGGAGCACCCACAGGGACAGCACTCAAGGAAGAATAAAGCATTTTTCCTTATCCCTGTCAGGCTGTTCTTGGCTCTCAGCTAGGCAGACCCGACATTTTGGTAACAGTTTTATTTCGGTAACAATCAGGATGGGGAAGATAAGGAGAAGAGAACAGGGGAATAAATTGCTATGATGCAACAGAGCAAGTGGGATGGAGTGAGTCTATTTCCTTTATGGCCTTCATCAGCTTGGTGTTTAATACCTCCCAAGATGAAAATACTATGGAGCTTCTTTCCTGGTCTCATTTCCCTCCAGTTTGCAGGGACTAGATGTTGCTTATTTTGTATTGTACTTTTAATGCGTTGTTATTGTGCGAAGGCTAGGGAATGGGTTTTTTGCATTTTGTGCTGATGGAGCTGAAGATCACAATCATTCTGATCCCATCCAGCAGTGAGTTACAAGTTCATGGGTCACTCCCTGTCACAGCTCCATCTTATGCATTCTGTGAGTTTCTATCTTGAGACTGACAGTTCAACTAATTTGTTGGAACATTGCTGTCATGGAGAGGCGATGATCATTTTGGGTGAGGAGGCCCCTTAATGGTATTTTGGGCCAGTTCTATGGAGGACTTTGAAGATGAGGACTGAAACCTTGAATTTACCCAGACATTGCAAGGAGAGCCATTGGAGAGACCAGAACTCTGGAGTCATGGGCTCTCAATGGCCTGTATTGCTGACTAGAGGTTGTGCAGGGTATCTGCATTTAGATTGGTGGCTTCCTGCTTAGGGACAGGGAATCATAGAATCATAGAATTGTAGACTGAAAGGGACCTAGATAGGTCATGTAGTCCAGTCCCATGTACTGAGGCAAGACTAAGTATTATCTAGACCAGGATTTCCCAAACTTGGTTCGTGGCTTATTCAGGGTAAGCCCCTGGTGGGCCATGAGACACTTTGTTTATCGAGAATGCACCACTTCCTGTAGCTCCCATTGGCTAGGAAATGGCGAACTGCGGCCACTGGGAGCTACGAGCGGCTGTACCTGAGGACGCTCAGGTAAACAAAGTGTCTCGCAGCCCACCAGGGGCTTACCCTGAATAAGCGATGAACCAAGTTTGGAAACCCCTGATCTAGATCATTCCAGACAGATGTTTGTCTAACCTGTTCTTATAAACCTCCAGCAATGGAGATTCCATAACCTCTCTAGGTAATTTGTTCCAGTGTTTAACTACCCTGACAGATGGGAAGATTTTCCTAATGTCTAAACTAAATCTCCCTTACTGTGATTTAAGTCCATTACATGTTGTCCTGTCTTCAATAATTAAGGGAAAATAATACACCACCCTGCTCTTTATAACAATATTTTATATACCTGAAGACTGTTATGTCCCCTCTCAGCCATTTCTTCTCTACTCAACAAATCCCAGGTTTTTAATCTTATTTTCTAGACCTTTAATCATTTTTGTTGCTCTCCTCATGACTTCTCCAATTTTGTCCACATCTTTCTCAAAGTGTAGTGTGGTTAGACAACAGTACTCAAGCTGAGGTGTTATCAGTGCTAAATAGAGTGGAAGAATTACTTCTCATGCCTTATACTGTGCTGTTGGAGCCATGTTGGTCCCAAGATATTAAAGAGACAAGATAGGTGCCGCAATATCTTTTGTTGGACCAACTTCACTCTCACTCTCTTACTAACAGCAGTTGGTCAAGTAACAGCAGTTGGTCAAGTCATCTCACCAACATTGTTTCTCATTTCTTGCTTACAACACACCTGCTAATACATCCCAGAATGATAGTCGCTTTATTTGAAATGGTGAGAGCTGGCTCTCAGCATAAGAAGACTAAGCATTTGCTTAGGGCCCCAAGCAGCTCAAGGGGGCCCCTATTAATTATTAATATGTGTTGGGGGGGGGACAAAAATATTCCTGCTTAAGGCCCTCAGAGGGCTAGCACCAGCAACAGCAATGTTATTACATTTGTTGACTCAAATTTAGCATGTGATCCACTATAACCCATAGATCCTTTTCTTCAGAACCCATTCATAGGCAGTCATTTCCTAGTTAGTATTTGTGCAGTGGATTTTTCTTTCCTAAGTGTGATACTTTCGATTTGTTCTTGTTAAATTTCATTCTATTTATTTCAGATGACTTCTCCAATTTGCCATGATCATTTTGAATTCTAATCTTGTCCTCCAAAGCACTTGCAATCCCTCCCAATTTACCATTGTCTGAAAAATCAGAAGTGTATGTAGTGAGGCAGAGTGATCTCCCTTCGAGCTTCCACCTTCTGGTGGGTGGAGTCAGGCAAGCCCCCTCCCCACATGCCAGAAGCGGAGGGGTGGAACAGAAAGTACAAGAGACAGGCCCTCTAGCTTAGTTAGGGAAGAGCTTAGGAAGGCGTCAGATGCCTATGTCTTGCTGCTGGCCCCTGAATCAGCAACTGACATGTGCCAACTCCAAGGGACGGGAGTTGCTGAGACTGCCGCCAGACATGTGCCCTGAGGAGAGTTTAACCACCCTGACACTTAGGAACTTTTTCCTAATGTCTAACCTAAACCTCCCCTGCTGCAGTTTAAGACCATTGCTGCTTTTATCCTTACAGGCTAAGGTGAGCAAGTTTTCTCCCTCCTCCTTATGACACCCTTTTAGATACCTGAGAACTGCTATCTTGTCCTCTCTCATGAGAGAGAGTGGCCTTTCTCCAAGCCTGATGGGGGAGATGGCCACTGAGCCACTATACTGTACCCTTTATGCCATTATCCAAATAATGTATGAACATATTGAATAGAACTGGACCCAGGACAGATCCCTGAGGGACCACACTCAATATGCCCTTCCAGCTTTACTATGAACCATTGATAGCAACTGTCCAAGTACAGTTTTCCAGTCACTTGTGCACACTCACCTTATATTAGGTTTGTTCAGGCTATATTACTTTAGATTGTTTATGAGAGCATCACGTAAGGCAGTCTGAAAACCTTAATAAAGTCTAGATATGTCACATCTACGGCTTCTTCTTTCCGCAAGGCTTGTTACTGCTGTCAAAAAATGATACAATTTGTTCTTGACAAATGCAAGTTGACTTTTACATATCACATTATTTTCTAGGTGCTTAGAAATTGATTATTTGCAGTATTCTCTTTCCGGGTACCCAAGTTAAGCTGACCGGTCTATAATTCCCTGAGTTGTCCTTTCCCCTCTTTTTATAGATAGGTACTATATTTGCCTTTTTCCAATTCTCTAGGATCCCTCCCATCCTCCACGAGTTCTCAGAAATCATTAATGGGGCAGATCTCTTCAGTCAGTTCCTTAAGTATTCTAGGATATATTTCGTGAGGCCCTGCAAACATGAAGACATCTAACTTGTCTAAGTCATTCTTAACTAAGGCCTGCTTTAGCCTCAGATCCTACCCCTTATGTTTGTCTCCTTACGTTCACTAGGTTAGTCATCTGATCCCTGCTAACTTTTATGTGTGAAAACAAATAAAAAACACTTCAGCCATTGCTGAATTTTCTGTTATTGTCTTTCCCTCATTAATGAGTAATAATCCTACCCTGTTCTTGGTCTTGGTCTTGCCTTTAATGTATTTGCAAAATATTTTCTTGTTACCCTTTTTGTCTCTAGTTAGTTTAATCTAGTAGAGTCACAGAGTCAAGGTAGGACATTACAGATTGTTTGAGACTAACTCTCTTCCAACAGATGGAAGCTCAGTTGTGTTGCCCAACAGATGAAAAATGGCATTTTTTGCAGATTATTTTGGTATCCAGAAGCAATGACACATCCAGGTGGATGCTGAGGCTGCAGAGTCTTTTAATAATCTAAGGGTAAATGCCTTCAATGGACAGTGATGTTACTGAGTGGGCAAATTCATCAGTTTTCCTCTCTCGCCATCAGCATCACCTTAGTCTATCAAGGCTGCAGCTTCAGAAATGGAGGTCTGACTTTCAGGAGATGGAAGTGAGATGACCTTGCTTCTAGAGAAAGAAATATTTCGGCTGCAGCATGTTGTCCATCTCTGAAAGCAGGAATCACAGGAAGAGTGTAAAAGAGGGAATAATAATGGCACTTTTCATCAGTAAAACTTAAAGCACTTTACAATCTTTAATGTATTTACCACCACACCCCATAAAGTAGAGAAGTGCCTTTATCCCTATTTTACAGACAAGAGAATGGAGACACAGACAGTTAAGTGATTTGCCTAAGATCACTGAAAGTCTGTGGTGGATCAGAGAACAGTCAAGATAGTCAAGAGGGGAAGGCATGATGAGGACTCAGAATCTGTGCAATGAGATGGTGAAAGGCAGTGTTAAAATTATAGAAGCATGGAAGAAAAAGAAATTCATAATGAAGGCTAGATTCTTCTCATGGCAGCAAAGGTCTGAGTTAGCGATGCATTTTGTTACTTATATTTGTTTTTAAACATGGTAGCTCTGGAGTTGGAGAAGGAGCTCATGAAAGGTGGTGGATCATTAGCTCAGGAAAATAAATTAGATGACTGATCCGCAGATTAGTCAATTTAGGGTTTTTTTAAACAACGAATAGTAAAGAACTGTAGTTAAACTGTTTATAGTGCAGCGTGGAGAATTAATTGTAATAGAAGTATATTTTGACATATTATGCAGGAAGCAGTGATTTAATATATTAAAAATTAAAATGAATATTCTGCACATTGATATGGCTGCTCACTTCAGGGTTGTATATTGGGACATTATTTTTTAAACAGAATTCCCAAATGCAATCAGTCAGTGGGGAGTTCTGCTTAAAAACTGGCATCACTGGAAGTTTTTTGTATGCTGTAGTATCTTGCTAAAAAACTACATACCTATTTTAATAATATTATTTTTAAAAAAGTTAAGCAGTGTGTTAGCGAGCAGGTAATTTTAAAATTACATGTTACATTTTGTCTGCTTGTTAAAGAACAAATCATTTAGGTGTAACTAACATTCATTTTATTAAATGCATATGAAACAAGATGAAAATATGCAGATACATCACATTTTAAACTGGACTTAAAAAGCATAAGGTTTGAAATGCAATCTCTTTTGATAGCATATAAAAAATCTTTTAAAATTAGTTATCACTGTATATTGTCCAGTTTATACATTTGTTAGTTGATAGAAAATAAGCAGCTTGCTACAAATCTATGGCTTACAACAAAAATATGTAATCACTTCTTTGAAAGCAACTCATTTTTTAATTAACCTAAAGACTGTTGTATTTAATTTTCACTCATATCTCTTAATGCATCAAATAAACTGGAGTGTTTCTATTTCAACAATGCTAGTCTGCAAATGAATTTGTAAAAAGCTCAAGCTTTTGAGAGTGTTTGCACATCACCTTTTATGTCAGGAAAACAAAGATATAACCATTTATTTCACCATAACACATTTTTAGAAAGCTTCTAAATCCTTACATGTGCTTTTATTGTGTAGCTAGTAGACAGTCCTGCTCACACCAAAGTCAGTGGCAAATTTTCAGATGACTTCAACAGCACATGATTAGCTCCATGCAACCTTTCTTATTATATGAACAAATCTGAAACAACATATATTCAAGCAGTAAAGGAACGGTGTCCCAGTCGTGGCAAACATTTAAAGTTATAAATGCTTATGAAATTTATAGCAGTGAGAATGTAATAGGCAACACTGTGTAGAAATAAAAATGTCTAGTGTAAGGTGCATTCTTCTGATGCAGAGATGAACATCGATATTACATATACAAAATGGATAGCAACATGAAGACAGTAAGATCCACAACTTGGCAGAACCATCAATAGATACTTATAAAACTAAGTTTGGAGAGTTATATTTTTATTCTAGCTAATCTATATAAATACCTAATCCTTTCCTACAGCTCTTGGTCTCAATAATATTTTATGGCAGCGAGTCCCACAGGTTTATTATATGTAGTTTAAAATATTTTTTCGTCTATCAGTTTTAAATTTACTGTCTTTCAAATATATTGGCTGTCCCTTAGTTTTATATTATGCAAAAGGATAAACAAGATACTGATGTACCTTTTCTATGTTACTCATTTTATATACCTTTATCATATCCCCTGTTAGTCATGTCTTCTCTAAATTTCATAGCCATTCTATGTATGTCTCTAATAATTTTTAAATCTTACCCCATCTTCAAATCCAGTCTATTTCTGCAATATTTTCTAGGAGGCTGAGTTACCATAAAATAAATAAAGATATACATATCTCCTAGAACTAGAAGGGATCTTGAGTCCAGCCCCCTGCCTTCACTAGTAGGACCAAGTACTGATTTTTACCCTAGATTCCTAAGTGGCTCTCTCAAGGGTTGAGCTCATAACCCTGGCTTTAACAAGCTAATGCTCAAACTACTGAGCTATCTCTCCCCCCTGAGCATAGCTTTTTACAGCTACTTCTTGTTCCATTAATTAATATTCTAGTTCCTTCTGTTCCTTATTCACTGTACTCATGCAGTGCTGGCATGCATCCTGTATTGTTCTTAAGCTTTTTATTTACCTCCTTCCAAGAGGTTAGTACCAGAACAGAACACATTATTCACAGTGAGGGTGTGCCATCAATTTATATAATGGCATTAAAATTATGGTGAAATACAAGAATACTTTCTGACAGGGCTGATGCTGTATGACCTGCCACTTCTATTACCCTGAAGGGTGGTGTGATCACACTCTCTGCTACTCCTACTGTTCGCTCTTGGACAATGGGTCAAGGGCAACAGTTAAAATAGTCACAAAATGAGATGAATAAAATCCAATCCTATTTTAACAGAAACTTCTAACAACTGAGGTAGAAGGTCACTGAGGACTAACAGTCACTTTTTCTTTTAAAGCATGAGTGGAAAATTATTGGCCTATCACTCAGTAATAAAAAATAATTTCAATTCTTCTTGCAAAGGTTAGTACTAACCTCTTGGAAGAAGGGTAAATAAAAAGCTTAAGAACAATACTTGATCCATGCCAGCACTGCATGAGTACAGTGAATAAGGAACAGAAGGAACTAGAATATTAATTAATGGAACAAGAAGTAGCTGTAAAAAGTCATGTTCATATTTAACATTCTGGAGAATGTGTTCAATAACAGTAAATCTCTTTGGGGTAAATCCTCAGCCCAGCAGCCAACCTACATAGCTGGATTAGGCTCTAGGATTCAGGAGATGCATAAGGGAAAGCAGAAAGGAATCTTTCCCTCCAAGCCTTGTGGTGACTCTTTAGTTGCTCCACAACCACAACTTCAGCCCTGAGGCTGCAGTAGGACCTGCCGCTCTAACAACCCATGCACCAATATCAGGTTCAGTGGAACTGGAATTAGAGGGCCCATGTTCCCTCAAGGGATTGTTATTGTAAAGGACTAGGGCACAGGCAGTCTTACCTAGTGGTCAGAGCTGGACTGGAGTCTACACATCAGGGACAGTAGTTGCTGAGCAACAGTCAGAGGGATCACAAAAGCCAGGTTCAGTAAGCAAGAGTTAAGGTCAGCATCTGGCCAAGTTCAGAGGCTGTAAGTCAGAGGTAGTACCAGGCTGGAATCAGGAGGCAGGAATCGGGGTCAGACACAAGAGGTCAGAGATAATACCATTCAGGAGGCAAGAGTCATGGTCAGGCTGGGCTCGGAGACCAGAGATCAGGAGACAAAACAAAGTCCATCCCATTGCCCCAACAGCTTCCTGGGCCAACTGGTAGAGTTAAATAGGGCACTTGGTCAATCAGAGGCCTTCAGGGTACTGTCACTCTGGCTCTCTTGGGTGGTACTTCCTCAGGCACCTATTCTCCACAGTGTTCCCTGGGTGTAGTTTTGCCTGAACTCTTAGTGGCACTGTGGGCCCATCAGTTGTCCCAGGCTCTACAGACACAGATTCTAGTCCCCAGATCCTGGTAATTACTGATAGAACTCCAGGGAATTTAAGAGTTAGGTTGGAAGCAACAAAGAGAAGCTAAAGGTCTACATTTTCAGTTTAATCTGAATTCACTGTCACTCTTTGCAAATGAAACATGATTGGAAGTATCTGAGTGCTGAATTCTCTAAAGTGCAACAGCTGGCAGCATGCACCATTGAATCTGGTTTGAAGCTCCCCAGAATCCTGGATTTTGCAGACGTAAACTAGCTCAGCAGTGGACCCAGTGGAAAGAGGAGTTTAATCTGTATGCAGACCTGGCCACGCAGAAAGACAACCAACAGCAAGAAAGTAGAATTTTACCTTATTGGGGAGCAAGGCAGTGAGATCTGCACCACTCTGGAGGTCACCACAGCCTCAAGCCTCACAGAAGTCCTAGCAACCCTGGGGACCTGTTATTCCTCAAAGCAGAACAAACTGGTGAAGTGACAAAGGAATTCACATGAGACAAATCTTAAGTGGAAGGGATAGCCCTTTGCACTAGTGCCTTACACACACTGGCTGCTACATACTATTTTGAGGACTTGACAGACTCTGATTCAGAACAGGATAGTCTGTGGCACCACCTGCAGGAGCGAGTGTTTTGTCACATTAGAGAGAGCTTAGTCATAGACTGCAGCAGAAGCCTCAAGGGAAAAGATGAAAGCCCTAGGAGACAAAACACCCGCAGAGTACAGGCAGTGAGACAATAGCAAAGCAGAGCAAGAGGCCATGGTTCCATGCCCACAGTAAGATGGATGTACTGTGGGAGATAGCATGAGCAGATAGAGGAGAGGTGCCCCATAGCAGGACGTTGCTGCAAGGAATATGACAAATTGACCCATTTTAGGAAGAGCAGAAGAAGCTCTCAAAAAGATTCCATCAGACTTGTACAAGAGGGAGATGGCACACCAGACAGCAATGATGTCATCATGATTCTCTCCTTGAGTCTGAGAGCATATCAGATTCAGGAAAGCAACAAGGGACAATATCAGCCTCTGTGCATGCAACAATGGTAATAGGGAAATGCCATGTGCAATGTCATCTGGAGAGCGGGGCCCCCGGAAATAGGATTCCTTGGAGTGAATTGGAGTCAAACACACCCATAACAAAGAGCAGTCACAATCTAATGAGAACATGAGACAATGAGAACATAATGCAGCCCACAGGAAGATATGACCTCATAGTTGCTACCTAAAAAATAACACCTGCTACCAACTGAAGTTTGTAGTGGTGGATGTTAAGCACTAAAGATCCCTCAGGGGAATGAAGTTATACAGGCCATGGATCTGCTCAGGATGCAGCATCAGAATTTATAGCTGCAGTGCAAGAAGCAAAAGGAGGAGTCTCATGGACAATGGAGACAATTTAAAAAGTATGTTGGGATTTTTTCAAAGATGATAGGTGCCTCAAAGGAAAGCTGTGATTTGACATAGACCCCACGGTAGAACACGTTTGCTTACCACAAAGGAAAATTCCAGTGGCACTACATAATCCAGTACACAAGGAACTCAAAGTCTGCAGAGCAGAGGTATCATGGCCACTGAGAAAGTACCATACTGGTGGTAAAGAAGCCATCTGGCATATTAACATTTGAATCAGGCATTGAAAACATGCCACTATCCACTGCTCACAGTTGATCACAACTTGCCAGAACTCTCCAAAGCCAGAATCTTTATGTCTGTGATGTGAGAAATGGGCTTTGGCACATAAGCCTGGATGAAGAGTCCAGCATGCTGACAACCTTTGCAACACCATTTGGTGGCTGTGCATGCCAATGGGCATAAGCCCAATACCAGAGCATTGGAAGGACTGCCTGGCGTGAAAATAATTACAGATCATATCCTCATTGTAGGCAAATGGAGCAATGATGCTGAATGAAACCATGAAAAAAAAAAACCCTACAAGCTTTTCTACAGCAATGACTAGATCACAAAACTTAATCCAGAAAAAATATGGCTCAAGCAGCATGAAGTGACACCCATTGGACATCTGTTCACAGCAGAAGAATTGAAAGCAGATCCCAGCTAGATCAAGGCTGTCAGAGACATGCCAGTCCCAGTAGATTGAAAGGAGTACAGTAGGTCATAGGAATGATACATTTTCTGTCAAAGTTCTTTCCACACCTGGCTGCAGTAGTGGAACCCATACATCAGCTCAAAAGGCAGGATGTTGAATGGGACTGGCAGATTCCCACCAGCAAGCGTTTGACGTGTTGTAACAAATGGTAATGGATGCCCCTGTCCTGAGGTACTGCCAGCCAGGACAGGCACTGACTTTCCATTGTGATGCATTGGAGAAAGGATTGGATGTGGCTTTTTTGCAGGAACAGATGGTCACTTATGCCAGAAGAGCCCTGTCAGAGACTGAACAGGGGTACACCCAAATAGAAGAAAATGCTTCTGGCTGTGGAATTTGGAGTAGAGAGATTTCATCAGTACACTTGTGGCCAGTAATAATGCAATCAGATCACAACCTCCTGTTGTGGAAAATTGACCACATGGTTGATTTTAGATCAGACAGCCTGAGGCTTCTTTATTTTGATACCAGCATATATGCAGGGAGAGACAGCATGACTCCATGCAAGAGGTAAGCTGCTCTGCTTACTACAAATTTTACCATGATTATAAAGGTTAAAACCGCAAAACATAGCATGCTGGTTACACATGTTATTTGCCTTATTTGGAATATAATGTTAATAACAAGCAAGCTGATCAATTAATTTTCCATCTATGGCAGAGCCCCAATTTTCCATCTATGGCTTTTCCTGTTATTGTCTTTGCCAGTCAAGTCTGCGGTTTGACCGTTCTAACACCTTTTCTGTAGTCCCGACTGCAGGCTCAGCTGTTGTAACTTAACAGATCTCCTGGTTCCCCTTTATCCAATTCCAGTTCCTCTTTTTGGGGCCCTGCCTCAGCATGCCCTTTGTACAGAAAAACAAGCTAAGCTAAGGCTCTAAATTATTTTTGCTCAAAGGCCTAGGGCCTAAGACAAAAGGGGGAGGGTTGCTTTTCCCTGACATTCCCCTCCTTTGATGCCCTCCTGGCATCATTCCAACTTAAACTTCGATGTTCATTAAATCATTAATTTCCTTACTGGTTTTTTGCTCCTCGCCTGTTGTGGTCATTTCCTTATAAGTGGGTGTTTCCCATGTTTTGCAGGCCAATTCCCTAAGAGGGATTAGGGCTACTTGGTCAGAGGTTACCTTTGGAGTAGGTGACTGGTGAGGGGAACAACAAGGGGGGAAACATCGTCTGCAGCAGCAATAACAGAAGCCTATACTAATTAATATAAAAATTGCTATAGTTTCCCAAGCAATAATGTGGTGGGGTTGGGGCTGCTGGAGGGTTTTGGTTATAAAACACAAGGCATCATACTTAGTACACAGAGTTGAAACTCTATAGGCTGTCTGAAAAGCATTTTTTTCAACCTGGTAAATGTTTTGGAGCTGATGGACTAGCTCCTGTAGCTCAGAGATTTGTTGGACCATTGGTAACAGTGAGAGTAAATTGTGGAATCGATCAGGTACCAGAGTGGTCCAGTCAAAGGGCACCTGAAACTGGAGGGTCACCTGCACGGTTTTATCAGCGGGCCAGTGGATGACATGATTTCCTGTAACCATAGCTAGATTAAAATGTACATCCCACAAAATAGCATTGTTGACATAGACACAGCTATTATTAGCCTGGATAAGTGGCTGTGCATCAATGGTTGTTATCTGTCCGGTATCCTCCCAACAAATATGGTCATTGATAGTGACAATTTCTCCTGGCTCTACTTTGCAGATACACTGGAGCTGTGGGGGTTCTAACGGCCAGAAGGTCCACTGGTTTCCTAATCCTATCCAAATGTCTGGTGTTATTCCAGGTGCGCCAATCAAGAACTGGTTAGGCATGTTGGGCGGCCTTACTTCCCACACACCCCAGTGGATTACCCAATCCTACATGCAACCCCCCGAAGGACCCGGGAAGATTTGGTATGTGGGAGCCCACACTCCTTTCACTGGCCCATAGGCCTGGAAGGAGCACTGTGAGCACCACCACCTCCACCCAGAAAATTTCCAAGCGTGCCTCCATGGCCACAAGTCGGAAGATACCCCCAAGGCATTTGTAAGGGCAGTGGGCCAAGCCTGGTGCTTAAGATCACTCCAAATGGCCATCAGCTGGTCATTCAGGTAATCCTGCATCTCAGAACAGGCCCAATCCCACTGCAATACCTCCCCAGCCTCAGCA
The DNA here is from genome assembly GCF_003597395.2 of Chelonoidis abingdonii. Taxonomy (NCBI): domain Eukaryota; kingdom Metazoa; phylum Chordata; order Testudines; family Testudinidae; genus Chelonoidis; species Chelonoidis abingdonii. The sequence goes on from NC_133770.1 coordinate 274,363,137, forward strand.
GTACTAAAAATCATTTTTCTCAGTAAATCTTGGGTCAGAGAACTAAGAGTGGAGACAATATGCAATTCGCCCACATGAGCCCGGACCCCGCTCACCTGCACCCTGGTAATAAGCCCTGTGGCCTGTTCCATTTGGCCCAATTTTTCATCATGCTGTTGATTTTTGTAAATATTCCAAACAGAGGCAGCACTATTTTCCCCATCCCACAAGGAGCCAGCTAAGACCCTCCTTTGGCGGGAGGATGCACCCCAAGTCTGCTGCTGTACTAACCCAAGGGCAGCCCCTTGGGAGCAATTGGGGTAGGTAGCAGTGATCTGGAAGTGGGATAAGGGCAGGGTAAATCTGATAGTTCCCAGCGTGGCATTAAGTATGGTCCATCTAAACCCCCCTGGGTTTCTTTTTCTAGAAGAACCATACCATAACTGTTGGTTATACACTTGGATAACTTTTTTAGAGGCCTCTCAATTTGTCGTATGGGTGGGGGGATATTGTAACAGAGTACAGGTTATATTGTTGGTCACAGGAACGTCCTCCAGGCAGGAAAATGTTCCCATGTTCAAGCAAGTCCTGCAGGTATAGGTTTGATTATTTGCAAATTGGGTGACCAAGAAACAGGAGGGGCCCTGTTCATGGGCGGCATGGCAAAGTCCAGGGACCAACATCATGTTTACTTCCTCATGTCATTCGTCTATTTCAAAGACTTTTTTTTTGGGCTGGCTAGTGGTGATGTTAAGAACCGTTATTAACACTGTAACATGGGTTTCCCACTCGACCACCCGCTCATAAGAACTGTTAAGGACCGAGAAGAACAACCTTGTTGAACAGTATTCAAACAAATTGCTATAAAGGGATGGTCTGGGCCAGTGTATTTCATGAGAAGTTTCAACGTCACTTAAATCAGGGTGGGTTATGGGTACGGTGGCAGGGGTTGTGAGGCTGGCTGGATTAAACATTCCTTGATACTCACTATCTGGCAGCCAATTAGGAAGAGCAGTACATGCCGATGGCACTTGCCCATAAGCACATTCTGCCTGCCTGGGTAGAAACCCCAGATAATATGTCACCCCACATTCCCAGGACGTGATGCCACAGGTCCCTCCTTGCCAAGCAATGATATGTCGTCTTTTATACCAAGGCCAATTCTTAATATCCTTAGTGGTCAGGAATTTTTGTTTCTTAGGCTCTGCTGCCAAATGCATGTTCCTTTTCCTCTCTGGGGATGGTAATGGTCGTGCTCCTTGCAGCGGGAGGTCCAAGGGCACTTGGGGGCAGCTTTCAGTTGTAGGAGGGGTCTTTGTCGCTGGGACACCAGACGTCCCGGGCATCCAAAAAAACATAAAGGTATCATTAAAATTCAAAAGTATTAAAAGGAACATGGTTACACATATGAACCAGAGAGAGGGCATAAGCCACTTTCGCACCATGGCTGATTCCTTTATCTTTGCTCTTGGGTCGGCCATAACAATAGTTCTGTCGCCTCCCCCCTTGGCCTTACTTCCTTTTTCTGAGGTTATATCTTAGTTCTTCTTTAGGTATTTCAGGTGTTGAGGGGGGCTCAGGCGGGCAAAGACTTTGCTCAGTACTTTGATCCCGACCCGCAGGGCACAAGGGTATACTGGTGGGGTCCAAGGGTGGTGAGGTCTTCTTGCAGTGTGAAGCGTGGACCCAACTGGTGAGCCCTCTGCAGGTGACTACATAGATAAGATAATAGATTAGATAATCATGGCAAAACCATGGCAAAAATCATGGCAAAACCCCTTCTCAGTGGACCAAAGAGATTACAGTTCATGCTAATGCTACTCTAGCACTACTAGATAGAAATCAGCTATTGTCCAGGATGACTATTTGTGTTAGCTGACACCCTAATCAGGACATCAGTGAGTTGGGGGAAAGAGATCAGGACATTGAATCCATTAACATGGTGCACTATCTCCCAGTTTCACTAGTGAAGTTGATAGAAATCAAAGATGCTATAGTAAAGGACATCCAGCTACAGGCAGTCAAGAGAATAATGCTAGCAAGATGTCCAGAAGACAAAAGCCAAGTACTGGTATCAGCCGAATCATATTTTCAAATTAAAAGTGAGATGAGTGTGCAGGATATAATTACATTTTGAGGACAGAGAGCTGTTGTCCCCACTTCCTTACATAGGGATATCATGCAAAAAATACATGCTGCACCTCTGGGCATTGACAGCTGTCTTAGACAGGCTTGACAGACTATTTACTGGCTAGAAAGAAATAACACTGCTGTTCCTTGATAAAGGGTGTGACATCCAGGGGCAGCTCCAGGCATCAGCACACCAAGCATGTGCTTGGGGCGGCAAGCTGTGGGGGGTGCTCTGCCAGTCACCGCGAGGGCGGCAGGCAGGCTGCCTTCGGTGGCTTGCCTGCGGAAGGTCCGCTGGTCCCACGGCTTCAGCGGACCTCCCGCAGGTGCCTGTGAGAGATCCGCTGAAGTCATGGGACCAGCAGACCTTCTGCAGGCAAGCTGCTAAAGGCAGCCTGCCTGCCATGCTTGGGGTGGCAAAATGCCTAGAGCCGCCCCTGGTGACATCTACCCCTTGTGTGACAACCATCGGCAGAAAGAAATTCTGTTACCATATGAACTGCCCACCTGACCTTAATAAATGGTGGCAGCAGATTTATTTACCTTCAGTGAAAAGCAATACTTGATTACAGTGGACTACAGTTCAAATATTTGGGAGGTTGATGCCCTGCCTGATACAAGAAGCAAGTCAGTGATTGGCACAATGAAGACCCACTTTGAGAGAGATGCAATTCCACATACTATATTCACTGACAACAGGTCCTGGTTTGCCTCAGGAGAAGTCAAGGAATTTGCATGCAAATGGGAGTTTGATGGCCATACCTCCTCCCCAGCACACTCACAAACCAAAAGTCAGTAGGAATCAGCTGCAAAAACAGCCAACAAACAGATACGTAAGTTGGTTACTTCTGTTTCAGATGCCTTGCTAGCATTTTTGGCACACAGGAATAGCCTAATCACCAGGGTGCCAAAACAGTCCAGTTCAGGCACTGATGGGATAAAGGACCAAAACCCTGCTATCAGAGAGGGGAGACTTGTTGCAATTGAAAGGATGGAGATGCCACCAAGAGAAGATGGCCAACAACCAGAGAAAACAGGCAAGGACCTAATGGCCTGGAGACAGGTGATCCTGTGAGTTTCCTGCCATTAGGGAGATACCAGAAGGAGTGGACTCAAGCTGTCATGAGGGGTGCACTGGCACCCAGGTCAGAGGAGGTGACTATGCAGGAGGGAAAAGTGATCTGAAGGAGCAGAAAACTTGTGAGCCAACACACACAACATCCAAAGAGTGACTACAGAGAAATAGAGATCATAATGGAACAGAGAGACATAAAACCACTGGGAGGACAGCCCCACAGGGAGGAAGGAGACTCCAGAGAGAAAGACTGCTAGATTCACAGACAGGGGACTGAGAGACAGAGAGAGCTCACTCCCAGTGTGGTCGCCACTTGAAGAGAGCAAATGATACGTCAATGATTATGTAATCAGCAGAGTCTTTTGTGAAGACAGTACTCCAAATTGGCTACGTGCTAACAACTTCCGGCCAAAGGGACACATGGTGCGGATGTCAATTATTTGTTTCAATGTTTATATTAAAAAGTTTGTAAAATAGGGAAGACAAATCATGAGTGGAACTCATGGGGGCAGAAGAACTGGGGCCAGAGGGCCAGTGTTTCCTGGAGAGACTATTATTGATGAGACTACAGGAAAACAGGGAATGTGAGGAGCTGGGCTGGAGACAACACAGCCATGTGGACAGAGCAGACTACAGGTTTCAATAACGTTCCACTTGTTCAACATTTACTTACACTCATCTTCATTCTTTTTGATTGAAAGATTGACCAAGAAACAAAAGAACATAAGAATGGCCCTACTGTGTCAGACCAAAGGTCCATCTAGCCCAGTATCCTGTCTTCCGACAGTGGCCAGTGCCAGGTGCCCCAGAGGGAATGAACAGAACAGGTAATTATCAAGTGATCCATCCCCTGTCGCTCATTCCCAACTTCTGGCAAACAGAGGCTAGGGACACCATCCCTGCCCATCCTGGCCAACAGACATGATACAATAGCCAATAAAGCTGCAGGATGTATAGTTTTGGTCAATCCCAACTAAAAAAAAAAGATACTGTGGAAACAGAATGAATCCATAGACGGGTGCCAGAAATATTGGAGACATGAAAACAAAAATGTCCACATGAGGAAACTGTGAAATAGTTAAGAGTGTTGCTTGGTTTGGAAAAGGAAGTATAAGAAGGATCATAGTACAGGGCACATAAAACGCTGAATCATGTGGAACAGCTTAATTGGACAGTTTGATTTTACCATTTTCCTTTATACAATAGAAAAGTGATATTCAGTTCATTTGAAAGGCAACAATTTTAAAGCTCGTAAAAAATATTTTACAGCACACATATTTAACCTCTGAAACTCATTGCTACAAGATATCTTTGAGGCTAAGAGCTTAGTACGTTTACATAAAAGGTTGGACTCTTATATGGCTAATGAGATCTTCCATCATTACATGACAGGAAAAACAGTTAAAAGGAATATAAAACTTCATGCTTCAGTGCATAAGCCGGTCATTGCTGCTTAGCATTAGGAAGACAATTTGTCTTGGGCAAGCTTTTACAATTGTCTATTCTAGGATTTCTTGCCCTTTCTTCTGAAATATCAAATGCTGTCCAAAACAACTGTCCAAAACAAGATACTGGACTAAAAGTATCACTAATCTGATCTAAGTGGGCAATTTCTGTGCTTTTTTTTCATTTGGAGAGTTTTTAAAAAATGAACTCTCCACTCGGAATGATGTAATTATCTGTAATTAATAGAAATCGCTGCCACCATCCCCTCCTTATATGTGTGGAGAGACAGTGGTAGAATCGTTGCTACCTTCATGTACCCCTCAGATCCCTGTTCTTGGCTCTAGTATTTTCCCCAGCACAGACTCTGGGGGGAACCTGGCAATGCACAACAGTTTCCACAGCCACTGTTGCTTCTTGACCAGAGAGATGGATTATCTGTGAGTAAGTCATGGTGGGAAGAGGGTTATTGTTTCATGCAGACAATAATGAGCATTGAGGTACAGGGTATAAAAGCCATAGTGATTTTTTCTTCCTTACTTCACTCCTACTGCTGACTGGAGGGAGGTGACAAGTGCCTTGCCTCCCTCTACATGCACCTGGGTCTGCCAGAGGTAGTTGAGCAGCCACCAGGAAGAGATGGGATGGATTTGGTGGGCATTTGGGACTAGATTTTCAGAGGTAAGTTTCCAGCTTTGGGCTACAAATTGTACCATTTTGCACACACAAGCTGCCTTCCTTCTCACACTGACTCCCTGATTATTGCCTGGCTCAGTTAACACCCCTTGGGTACCTGAGTACTTGACAGGGCCCACAGATCAGAAGTGGAGATGTCCAGGTGGCCAATTGCAGTTGTAAATATTGATTGCAATTATTGTTGCAGTATTTGGTGGGTGCAAAAATGGAGGCCTAGCTAAGGCTGGACTAAACTATCCAGCTTCCATCCTCTCTCACATGTATCCTACCTCAATTTCTTCACATGGAGTGAGATGTATTTTTAATTTGAGACTCATACAAACATTTTTTCTATCCTTGGTGGTTTTTATTTTCATATATACAGTGTACAGGTATTCCAACGACTTCTATTGTACATTGTAGCTAAGTCAGGGTTTCTCTTACTATTAGTGTCTGAAACAGGCTTACTGCACTGCTACCCCGCTATAATGCGACCCGATATAACATGAGTTCGCATATAGCGTGGTCGCAGCAGGGCTCCAGCTGTGCTTTAAAGGGTCCAGGGCTCTGGCTGCTGCAGGGAGCCCAGGGCCCTTTAAATCACCGCTGGAGCCCTGCTGCTGCTACCCTGGGGCTCCGGCAGCGGTGCTTGGGCAGCACTTTAAAGGGTCAGGGGATCTGGCTGCTGCAGGGAGCCCCAGGCCCTTTAAGTCACTGCCGGAGCCCCGCTGCCGCTACCCCAGGGCTGCGGCAGCGGGGCTGGGCTGGCAATTTGAAGGGCCCAGGCTCCCCGCAGCGGCCAGAGCCCAGAGCTCTTTAAATCACTACTGGAGCCCTGCCACTGCTACCCCGGGGCTCCAGCAGCGGGGATCACTGGTGATTTAAAGGGCCTGGGCTCCCCGCAGCGGCTGGAGCCCAGAGCTCTTTAAATCACCGCTGGACCCCTGCCACTGCTATCCCGGGGCTGCGGCAGCAGGGCTCAATGGTGATTTAAAGGGCCTGGGGCTCCCCATGGCCGGAGCCCTGGGCTCTTTAAATCACCGCTGCAGCCCTGCCACCGCCACCCTGATATAACGGTGTTTCACTTATAACATAGTAGGGTTTTTTGGCCCCCCACAACCACATTATATCAGGGTAGTGGTGTACGATGTTCCTTATTATCTAAGACCATGTTTGTTTCTACTAGTGGCCAAGATCCCTGATGTACTTAAAAGGAACAGACTAATAAAATACCTTGAAGAATATTATGAAAAACATAGCACTGAATTTTACATTCAGGCTAATGACCACTCCCCATGTGAAGGGAGAGGAATGGTGATTCATGTCTGTAGTGGACGCTCCGCTATGTCTCCCATTCCCTTACATCTCACCTCCTTCTTCATTGGAAAGGGGTTTTGGACATTGAAGCTCTTCTGCTCAGCATGGACTTCCCCTCCTTCTCTCAACTCTCCAATAAAGGAAGGAGTAAGCCCCACAGAAGTGTAGCATTGGACATGTAACCTCCTTGTGCCTGGGATTCAGAGAGGCAGAATGCATGTGGATGTGTCTGCTGGCTTCATCTAACTGGCACAATCTATGCCTTAAATGAAATCTTTGGTGTGCACAATGCCTTACAGATAAATGGACACAATGCCTGTCTGAGAAACTTACAAATCTAGGTTAGAATAAATGTAACATGACACAGGGAGAGATGATAGCAGGCAATAGGGAGGATTACATAATAAATCTGAAGTTAGTTGTTCAGAATTGTACACAGCATGGAGGGATATGAGTAACTTCTCTCATTTTGAGTGGCCTGCACAAAGTTTGTGGGCTGCTCCATCCTTACTCCTGTGGTTACACATTGCACCTCAAAGCAGGCAGGGAGAGGGAGAAACTTATGACTTCATCCCTCTTACACACTAAACAGCGGAACCAGCTTTTGGGTGGGGCTAGCTAGCTAAAACTCAAAGGATGCAGACTCCCGATCTCTGGGACACATAGTGCCCCACTGTCTGAAGTAGCCTCTTCTCAGGTGATGTGCTCAGGAGGTGATGGAAGCACATTTACAAGCTAACGTGGTTGTGATGAACCTTCCACTGCCACTGCCTGGGGTCTTCTTCTTATGTAGATAAAGTTATGGAGACTGTATGGCTGTCAATCAGGCACCACTCACAAACATGAAATTCCATTCTCTTTTTTAAAAAAAGGCCCTTAACTCTTTTAACAATATATTGCCAAAAGTAGGATACAGCCAAAAAAAAAGAGAGGGGGCAGAAAAAATGAACTGTTTTTAATATTAAAATTCTTAAAGTTCTTTTTCTATCTTCCTTTAAAAAATTACATTTAACACTTAATTTTAAATGTGTACTATTTGCTGTGTTTTACAGAAATCTTTGTTGAAAATTGCTTTCTTCAGAGGAAATTCTATACGGCATATGTGCCAATTTCTTGATGACTCGCCTAATATATAAAAAATCTAAAATTCCCTGCAATCATGCAAAAGCACCTTTGCCTTCATCAGAAGTCAAAGTTGGGACCCCTACTTCATATGGAGTTAAATAAAATATTTAAAGTTGCACAAAACTGACTTCAAAAGAACAGTTTTGAAAAGATCGTGGTTACTTTTTTCAAGCCTGAAGCAATTATATAATTTACTATCATTTCCATGAATTCTGCGGTCACATAAATTGGTTTGAGACAGCTTCCTACCCACTACCCCCACTCTTTTTTGAACAAAGAAGCAATACAAAACGTGCACAAAAATGTGTCCTTGGAAATCTTATCCTTATACCTCCTTAGTGTGGGTGTTTTTTCCTACCTAGAAGAAGTTAACTAAATATAGAAAATATAAAGTAGTTTGCATGAATCCTTCACATAAAGAATGAAATTGTGCCATCATGCATTTGCTGTTATTATAACTTAAGGTCTGGCAAACCTTAGTTTTCTAGGTTCCAGTTCAAATATTTTCACACTTGCAGTGTTGAAATGATTTGAGTTTAGGGAAAAAACATTAAGATGGGACATAGAAGCATGTATTATTCTATCTAGAGCACCTCAAAATGCTACACTGGGTCTTTTAATGGGTCAGATCCAAAGCCCACTGAAGTCAAAGGAAAGTCTTGCCTTGACTTCGGTCAGCTCTGGATCAGGCCCAGAGACAACTCTCCTCTAAATCTCCCATCAGCCATTACCTCTACAAACCACCACAGTTCATTGAAATTTCCCCATGCACTCAGAAATTAAAATGCTTGGTATGGGAAAGAAGAGGGGTTTGTGAAGTGGAGCTCCTACTTTGCTCTGTTAGGCTGTGGGAAGATGTGTAAGACAGCTAGTAGGCTGCTGTTTGTACTCCACTGTGCTTCTGCAGCTCCTCTTCCCAGGAGTTTCAGTTGCACTTAGAAGATCTGCACTTCTTCCTTTAGCCAAAGGCTTCCTAGACAAGGACTTCTCATTGTACTTAAGTCATTGCTTGTCTCGCCTGTTCATTCTGAACCATCTCTACTGTCAAAAAGAGTTTTAGAAAAACAGATTGTGACAGATATGACAATATTCTGCAATATTCTGGACAAACTGTTTGGAATTAAGATAAATATTATTGAATCATTATTATTAATTATGTAATCATTACTAATTAATTACCTGAAGAAAAGCTCTGTGAAGTACAAAGCTTCTCTCTTTCACTAATCAAAATTGGTCCAATAAAAGATACTACCTCAGTCACCTTGAATGTCTCATTATTTAATTAAATTTAATACCTTTGGGGTCCATTGTATTAAACGTTAAATTGTGCTTGTGTTATTGTGGAGTTGCATGTACCTTCTCTAGGAGACTGACTAATGCAATCTCTGGGAAGGATCAAAAACTTCAAGGAGCTTTTTGGGGCAATATGTGTGAAGTGGATTTTCTGGTAAATACTTGGGATTAGGGAAATGCAAATTCTTCCCTCTGAAGCCAGCCTTTTGGAGCTACAACCTAGGGAGAGAGATGTTTTGTCTACTTATTACCTGCTCCTGGAGACTCCATATCAAACACCCAACCTATGCAAAGGATGGACTAAACTTTCATTAGTGTGTTTGTTCTGAGCTGAGGCTTTTATGAACTTGTGACCAGAGAGGAGACCCCTTTGTGGGGTCTGAAGGACTTGCCTTCCAGAGCACATGTTGGAGACAGTTGGGATGATCTCTGGTAAGTTTAACGTGTGTAGATTCTTTTATTTTTAGTATGTTTTCTCTGTAGTTCTTTTACATTGAGAATAAAATAGGCTTGCTTACAAAGAGCTGTGTAATAACTTCTAACTGTTGGCAACTACACTGCTTACCATCTCTGAGGAGAGAAGGAAGCCTGTCTATTTAGACAGTCTTTTATTGGGAAAATCACTGTGTAGTCATGTAATTATGAAGCCTGGAAATACTGTGATCAGGAAGGACTGAGATGCATGTCTTCACCCAAGAGGGATAATAGCTAGGGGTTGGCTGCCTTTGCTAATCATCGGCAGAGGCGATCCCTCAATACAAAGATGATGTCTGCCAGGGGGAAGATATCATTGATGAGACTTAAGATGACTGAGAAGTCCAATCCATGCTCTACAGGTGTTTCCACTTATAAGACAGGTGGTTGCTTGGAGAGAGCAAAACTGCTGGCTGGAATGCTGTGCCCTTTCTTTCCTCCTCTACCATTTCTAAGTCTCTTGAGCAAATTCTCTTGAGCAATTCTCTTCAGAATGGGCTCAGGCTTGATGTATGATGCAGTGCCATTGAGTCTATTGCCAGCCAGCTCTTCCCAGTGTGCGGAGGTCAATACCTCCCTTCTTAAGATGTACATTCAGGGTGTCTTTGTAGCATTTCCTCTGTCACCCATGAGTCCTTTTACCATCCCTGGATGGAAACTAAGACCTTGGTCTACAATTCAGTAGTCATCCCCACTCTTATTTATGGGTACGAGACATAGGTGACATTCCAAAGCCATTTTAAGCATCTGGGGTGGTACCACCAGCATTGCCTTAGGAAGATTTTCCATATCAGATGGGAAGATCATTGCACCAACCAGTATTCTCTCTGCAGTTAACATTACCAGTATTGAGGTGAAGATTATGAAACATAAACTTTGCTGGGCTGGCCATGGAGTGCAGATGGCTGATCTTTGCCCCAGACATACACTTCCACAATTTGCTTTGACAAGGTGAGTGAGGTAATATCTTGTATTGGATCAATTTCTGTTGGTGAATATAGACAAGCTTTCGAGCTACATAGAGCTTTTCTTCAGGTCTTCAAGAAGAGCCTCAAGAGGGTCTCTTTCATCAATGTCTCTCCTTGTCTCTCCTGGGACCAACATGGCTGCAACAACGTTGTAAACAACAATTTGCATTGTGATTTTGATTTAAATTTTTGAGTATTCTATACATTAATTTCTAATTTCTAATGGCAAAATACCTCTGAATTACATGGCATAATATGACAGGAAGTCAATGGGGTTTTGTTGGTGTGACTCGGATCAGAATTTGGCCTATAGTACCCATAATCTCACATATAGCACAGCGTTTCTTCATCTCGGGCACTTGTTCCAAAAGCCCTGAGTCCTTAATAATCACCAACCTATTTCACTTCCAAAGTATGGAACCTTTGCAGATAGGGATCATGAACTTCTGTGTATATCAACCTGTTGTGTGTGTTTACTATAAAATAAATCATATATTACTATATGATTTGCATAGTTTTCTCTATATGGAGGTTTTATGTATCTTTATAGATTCTGATAGTTACATTCAGTCATGTGCATTTTAATCATCATCATGCACTCTTTGTGAGTGAAAACTTTTGGATTTTTTTATAGTCACTATAATGTTGACTTGGCATTTTTACAAATATTTGAACAAAGAATTTTCCAAAAACATTCAACAACAACAAGTAAATATGTATTGCAGGTTTCATCCAGCAGTATTTCTATCCAGAATATTGCCTTAAGTATGAGCTGTAATATTCTGAAAGCAGCTACAGTGCATGCCTGTGAAACACTTCATCATTCAAACTGCAGGATCCAGAGGAGAACCCAAATGTTCTGTTGCAGCCAGGAAAGCTGTGGCTGACAGCTTGTCCAATTGTCATTTGCAAGATACATTAGCTTTCTACTATAAAATATTAGCACATTTATCAATTTTATGATCAATAAGCCCAGACTTTTGTAGTACTTAGATGTTAGAAAACATTTCATGATATGATGAATTGTTGCTCTAAGTGTATCGTGTATAAAAATCTTAAATTCTGCCCCTCTTTGTCCCTTTCATGCTATATTCTTGTGTTATTCCAGTAGCTGCAAAACGGTTTGAATCTTAGTAATAAAGGACCTTTTTTTAGTGGCAAAACAGACTGAAGAATTTAAAATATAAAGCCAATGAACCATCACATCAAAACATCCATTTTGAACATTTGAGTGGTGCATGGGCCTTGTACTTGTCTTCTGCAAAGGGTGAGTTTTGCCTAAAAATATCCATGTAGTCAGGGCTAGGATGAGCAGAATCTCAGGCTAGCCACCTTACTACAAACCTGCCCAGACTCCCTGGGTACATGCTCAGGTGGCTAGCCCAAGCTGCTGCCCATGCTACCCCAACTACACTGCTTTAGCCTTCTAACTTGAGCAGAGTTAGCACGTCAGTGTACCGGAACTGGGACACTCTCAGCTACAAGTGTAGATTACCCTTAAAATAAGGCCAGATCCATACTAGATCTATACTAGGAGCATTTCGCTAAGTAGACTGGGATGCTATACCAGCAACGTGCTCCTAGTGTGGATGCAACTTATACTGGCAATACTGTGCTTACTCTGGTGCTGCCCCTTCCCCTCTCAAGCAAAATAAGTTAAACCAGCAAAAGCACAGCTTTGTCTATATAACTGGGACTATACTAGGGGCTTTTGTCACACAGTTATATTGGTCAGGGATCACAGATGTCTGTAGCATAGACAAGGTGTTAGTAACGCTGTGCTTTCTCCAAGCAGCAGTTCTCAGCACTGCCAACAATGGATCCAATTCATCTCAGTGTTAACTCCACTGATATCAACAGTTACACTGGGATGAATTGGACAAGTTATGTTTAAGATTTGTAACACACTAATGTCTCTTTTGGGTTTACATGTGTCTTACATTCACTGATGGGGAAATTTTCCCTCACATAAGTTGTGCATAGGCCTTGTGTAAATAAGTGAATTTCCCCCTGCAACCATATGTTCTACTATTTTGAAATACAGTTTAAAACTTCTTTTTTTTTCTTATTAGACCAATGGGGGAAAGCCAAAGTGTCTATCATTTCTTTTAGAAAAATGTGAATATTGCAAAAAAATGGATGGGGAGAACTTTGAAATCCAGTTCACTTTGTGGGACAAAGTTATCTTTTCTGACAAGGGTAGTATAATAATGCTGCCACTTTAACACTAAGAGTTGCCAATGTCTATAACCGAGTGCCAACTGTTAGTGCTGTTTGCAATCTTTTTCTGATCAGCTGCTATTCTACAGGATGACAGCTCTCTCAATATTGCTTTTGCTTCCCCAAAACATTTTTTGTGTGTCCCTGCTGATTTTCTTTTTAGCAGAGTGAATGTATAGTCTGTCATGCATCTACTGAAAAGGTCTTTGGAAAAAACTATAGCTACACAAAGATGTCATTGATGTAACATTTTTGTCTGTTTGCCAGACATGCAGTGCAGCTTGATTTCCCCACAGTGGATACTTCTCTGTTTACTATTAATTTTTTTCGCTAACATTAATTTTCCCTCTCTACCCCTGTTCCTTACCTTCACCTTAGGTCTCAGCTTTCCCTTTATTTTATTTTCTCTTTTGTTCCATGTTCTTGTTCTATTTTTAAGGTCTGCTCCAAAGCCTGTTGAAATAAGTTGGGAGTCTTTCCATTGCCTTGCTTTGGAGCTGAATTTCAGTCTCCTTTTTATTCAAAGCTAGTCTTGATTAAGCTTTTCACAGAAGTCAGACCCTGTATCATTTTGTTAAATGAGTTTTAGTCATGCTGCATGGCTTTACAGAGCTGAAGCTGCATCACAACAACAACAACAACAACATCACATTATTGCAGGTCAGGCCTTAGCTTCATGTATAACTCTGAGCAAGGCATGATGCATAAGAGAGGCACTACAGCTGGTCTACACTGGGAACTTATATCATCATAGCTACATCTCTCAGGAGTGTGAAAAATCCACACCTCTGATAGATGTAGCTGACCTAATCCCTGAGGTAGACAGTGCTAGGCCAATGGAAAAATTCTTCTGTCAGCCTAACTACTGCCTCTGGGAGAGGTGGATTACCTATGTCAATAGAAGAACCCCTCCCATCGGTGTAGGTAGTGTATACACTCAAGCACTACAGCTGCAGCTGTGTCTCTATACCAGTTAAAATATACGCATACCTTTAGAGGTACCCCTCTGATTCACTCTTTCTCCCTTGCTTCCTCTTTGCTCCTCAGGCTCCTCCACCTTACTGCTGGCTTATAGCAGCAGTATATTCATCCCCAGCTAGCTCAGCTACTGTGGCAAGGCTCCACGCACTCCCTGCTCACTAAAGCCGGGGACAGAATAAATGGGTGAATAGCCTCATTTATGTCTATCCATCCAGACCCTGGGTCTGAACAGCTTTCAAGGGAATAGAGGGGTACTCCTTTACAGAGGTGTTTGGTACAAGTCAGAATCTAGTCCTATGTTAAAGGTGACATAAGAAATCTAAGGGCCTAACTGAAAGCCCACTGAAGTTAATGCAAGTCTTTCTATTGGCTTTAGTGTGCATGGGATCAGACCCTAAATTTATAGCATTTGCTATTTGTGTTGCAAAGTTTGACACAAGAATAATTTCATGACTGGTTAACTCCTGTTCTTATTATATTCCTTTTTTTAAGTTCTCTATGTACTGTGCATTACATAAAAGTACTTATTAATTGTAGTATCAGAGGGGTAGCTGTGTTAGTCTGGATCTGTAAAAGCAGCAGAGAATCCTGTGGCACCTTATAGACTAACAGACGTTTTGGAGCATGAGCTTTCGTGGGTGAATACCCACTTCGTCAGAT
>NC_133770.1:274379940-274400562 GCF_003597395.2 Chelonoidis abingdonii
TTATCTCTAGCTTGCTTGCTAGCATATATATACCTACCCCTGGAAATTTCCACTACCTGCATCTGACGAAGTGGGTATTCACCCACGAAAGCTCACGCTCCAAAATGTCTGTTAGTCTATAAGGTGCCACAGGATTCTCTGCTGCTTTTATTAATTGTACTAATTCTACAACTCCACTCAGCTCATTGTATCTCTGGCAAAGTGTATCAGCTTTTCATTTTCAGAGGTGCTGAACCATAGACTTCAAGGGAAGTGGTGGTTCTCAGCATTTCAGAAAATCAAGCCCTTCACCTCTCTGTGAATCAATTTCCTATCTGTAAAAATAGAGAAAATAATGTGTTCCCATATTTTAACCACATTGTGAGTAAGGATGGTAGAACCAATATTCCATTATTTACATTACTGGTCACTTGTAGTATCCTGTGTTTAGCAACATTAGTGTTCTATGAAGAAGCAGCTCTGCAAAAGGCTAGAAGCCAGTTCAAATGCAAAACATTTAACAGTTTAGATTTTTTGCTTATAAATGTAGAAAATGTTTCAATTCTTCTACCATCAAAAGCAAACATTGCAATCAAGGCCAGTGCAACCCATTAGGCGACCTAGGCGGTTGCCAAGGTCACTAGCATTTGGGGGGGTGGCATTTTGTGTCCTTCGGCAGCGTCTGCAGCAGCCAGATCTTCAGCTGCCTCAGTTATCATTGGCATTTAGACAGAGGGAGCTGGGGCAGGAGGCTTGGGGAGGGCTGCCTGCAGCAAGTAAGGGGGGGCATGGCATGCAGGGGAACCGCTCCCCGCCCCAGTTCACCTCTGCTTCACCTCCTTTCCTGAGCATGCCGCCCCGCTCTGCTTCTCTCCCTCCCAAGGCTTGCGGTGCCAATCACCTGATTGGCACTGCAAGCCTGGGAGGCGGGAGAAGTGGAGCAGCGATGGCAAGCTTGGAGAGGAGGCGGAGCAGAGGTGAGCTGGGACAGGGAGCTCCTGGACGGCTCCTGGGGCTGGGGACAGCTGCCATGGGGGTGTGCCTCAGGGCAGGGAGGGGGGGCAGAGAGCTGCCACAGGACTGGGGGGTACAAGGTGGAAGTTTCACCTAGAGCACGAAACATCCTTGCACCCGCCCTGATTGCAATTCTCGTATTCTGTGGTAAATTGCAGTATGTGTCTTTTAAAGACAATTCCACACATTCCAGATGTGTGGAGGATGACAGCACCAACACATGCCTCCTGTCATCTCTTCTGAACTTTGTCTAATCATAAAGACTTTGTGAAGCTGATAACCTGATTGAGAAACACCTACTGTAGGATTATCTTGTGTTTGCAGCTTTTATGTCACCCCTTTGAAGCACATTTATCCAATTTCTTTTCAATTCCTGGTAGATTATTCTCTCGGTGGAATTCATCTCTGTGCAGAAGGCCAGCACAAGGCATAGGCAACACTTAAATGTCACTTTTAAGGATTTATGTGTTTGTGCTGGTCTTCTGCACATGCTCAAATTTAACCCTATTCCCCTCTGATTTTGATGATGGACACTCTTCTAACTGCTCTTTAGTGGGTTACACAGATCTAAGAATTTGTAAAGTATACATTTAGCAGAAAAAACCTCACTCCAAACAAATTTCTGTTGCAGCAAGACAATCCAGTGAAAGCTGTGTTTAAGTAAGAGAGATTACCAAAGAAGGCCTTAACTCTGCTTGCTTTTAAATAAACCAGCCAACAGAAAACTAGTTTTTACCAACTTCAGTCACGAGCACTTCTGCGTAATCACTTAGGAATCAGACAGAGAACAAGTATGCAATTCTGTTGTTTCAAATTATTCATTATTTATCTTGTAGGAAATGATCTCAGTAACAAAACGAATGCACCATCACAACGTATAGTGTAATAAAACAAAAAGAACGCGGAGTACTTGTGACATATTAGAGACTAACAAATTTATTTGAGCATAAGCTTTCGTGGACTAAAACCCACTTCATCGGATGCATGAAGTGGAAATACAGTAGGAAGATATACATATATACACCGAGAACATGAAAAAATATACCCACTATAATGAGAGTGATCAGTTAAGGTGAGCTATCAGCAGGAGAAAGAAACCTTTGTAGTGATAATCAGGATGGCCTTATTTCCAACACTTGACAAGAAGGTGTGATCACGTAGAGGAAAAACGAAAAATAAGCATGCAGAAATAGTTTACTTTGTGTAACCGACCCATCCACTCCCAGTCTTATTCATATGCCTAATTTAATGGTGTCCAGTTTGCAAATTAATTCCAGTTCAGCATTTTCTCATTGGAGTCTGTTTTTGAAGGTTTTTTTGTTGTTGAATATTGTGACTTTTTAGGTCTGTAATCGAGTGAACCAGGGAGACTGAAGTGTTCATCCGACTGGTTTTTGAATGTTATAATTCTTGACGTCTGATTTGTGTCTATTTATTCTTTTATGTAGAGACTGTCTGCGGTTTGGCCAATGACCATGAGGGGCATTGCTGGGCACATGATAGCATATATCATATTGGGAGATGTGCAGCGTGAAATGAAGCCTCTGATAGTGTGGCTGATGTGATTAGGTCCTATGATGGTGTCCCCTGAATAGATATATGGACAGAGTTGGCATCAGGCTTTGTTGCAAGTATAGGTTTCCTGGGTTAGTGTTTTTGTTTGTGTGTGTGTTGCCTGGTGAGTATTTGCTTCATGTTGGGGGGCTGTCTGTAAGCAAGGACCGGCCTGTCTCCCAAGATCTGTTGAGGAGTGAGGGATCATCCTTCAGGATAGGTTGTAGATCCTTGATGATGCGCTGGAGAGGTTTTAGTTGGGGGCTGAAGGTGACGGCTAGTGGCGTTCTGTTACTTTCTTTGTTGGGCCTGTCTTGTAGTAGGTGACTTCTGGGTACTCTTCTGGTTATGTCAATCTGTTTCTTCACTTCAGCAGGTGGGTATTGTAGTTGTACAAATCTCTCTGAGAGGTTGGAACAAATACGGTTGTATCTTAGAGGTTGGCTATAGACAATGGATTGTGTGGTGTGGTCTGTATGAAAGTTGGAGGCATGTAGGTAAGTATAGCAGTCAGTAGGTTTCCGGTATAGCCCACAAAAGCTTATGCTCAAATAAATTTCTTAGTCTCTAAGGTGCCAAAAGTACTCCTCGTTCTTTGTGCTGATACAGACTAACATGGCTGCCATTCTGAATCTATAATTTATCAGCATATCTAAATGGCAAACTGGCTACCAAAAGAGAATTTAAACTTTATACACCTGCACTTACAGTGTTTTCCAATGGTACAAATACTTGTTAAGTCACACAGGGAATTGTTTCCTTTGTATATGCTGCACCACTGCCTCTTTGATTCCTTTACTGAGTTAACTGAGTTTCTGCTGGCTAGGCATTGGAGTTACTGAGAGTTATAGTCTTTACTTCTGGGGCAATTCTGTACCATAATTTTTTTAAAAAAATCTGCTCACAATATTTTAAAATTCTGCATATTTTATTTGTCAAAAAAACACAATAGAATCACATCCGTTTCAATTATTTTGGTAATTTATTTCAAAATACCTGTCAGCAAGTACGTCTGTAACAATACAGACAAAAAAGATTCAGGAAATGTTTTTTTGATAAATAGGTTCCTTACTAGACATATTAATATAGAACTCTGAGTAATAATTCATTCCAATTACAGTACAGAACCGTATTTCCCACACCCCTCAGAAGCAGTGCAAAGGCTTGGAGGAGTCAGGGGTAATGGAGCAGTTGAGGGAGAAGAAAGTAATTGCTGGGAAGAAGTCTGGGTATGAACTTGAAGGGTTATTGGGTATGGGTGGAAAAAATGTGGAACAGGATTTTCTTTTGGGGGGAGATGAGGAGGAATTGTTAGGGAGCATCCTGCATGCAGACCCTGGCTGACCTTTAGCTTCTCCCATTCAGTCAGGAACATCTACTCCTGTCCTCATATGTCCCTGCACATCCTGCCCACGTGTGTCCCTCCACTCCCACTCAGACACCCACTCCTTCTATCCCAATGTGGCCCTGCTCCCTTCCCCCTGTCCCCGTGTGTCTCTGTGCCCCCACTCAGGCACCCCCTGTCCTTATGTGGCCCTCCACCCCTCCCTCGTCCCCATGTGTCCAAGCACCTGCTCAGCCAGCCCCTTCCCCTCATCTCCATGTGTCACTGTACCCCTGTCCCTCTGTGTCTCTGTGCCCCCACTCCACTATCCCCCTTCCCCCAGTAGCTGTGCACCCCCTCCACCCAGGTGTCCCTGCACCCCCTCAGCCAGCCTCCTCCCCTCATCTCTATGGGTCCCTGCACCCCCTGTCCCCATGTGTCTCTGTGTCCCTTTCAGCCATACCCCTTCCCCACTGTAGCTCTCAACCCCCACCCCCTCTGCCCATGTGGCCCTGCACCTATTTCCCCTGTGGCCCTGCACCTCCATTCCCATTAGCCTCTGCTCCAGTGTGTCCTCCCCTACTAGCTCTTATGAGCCCCTGTCTGACGCCACAGCAGCTCCACTCTGTTTATCTCCCCATATTACCTGTCTCCTGACCTGGCCTGACAGGCACTGTGAATAAGACACTGCTCACTCTTTCTCTTCCCTATCATAGCTGGGGCTGGCCAGGAGCTGCTGCTGTGTTCTAGCACCACGACACCCTCTGGTGGGCAAAATGCAGAATTGCAGCAACTTTTCAGCAGAAGCTATTTTCTGCAAAAAAAATATGTGTGGCACATGAAATATGCACATGCATAGTGGTGTAGAATTCCCCCATGAGTAAGTCTTGCATGTCAGCATTTATGAGAATGTTTAGGCGAGGTAAAGATCTAAGTGAAATGCCCACAACCCAACCCTGATAAGATGGAAGTGATGCTTGTTGGTAGGGGTTTTACTAAATGGGAACTAAGTTGAGTCTCACAAATGCATATCTACTTGGTAATATCTACAGTCAAAGCTCAGCATAGCAAGATGGGTCACTTATCCCCATAATTCCAGTCTTAAAAATAAATTGAGTAATGGGTAGGCGTAAACTATGGGAAATCGGGAGGACTTGCGTATGGGAAAGTGGGTAATATGGGAGGTATGGGAAGTGAATGTTCCTGGCTCAGAGGATAGGGGAAATCCAGTGTAGTACCTGGTGGAGAGATCCCAGGGACAATAGAAGCAGAGAGATCCTATCAGCAGAGTGAATGTTGACATTGACAAGGAGAAGATAGTGGTCTGACTGGATGAGGGGAGGAGCCTCTTCCATATGTGACATACCAGCTGACCTGCATTGTGTTAGGAGGCAATTCTAGGAGACAGGAAGAGAAGCCAGGCTGGGAAGAAGGTGAACAGAGAATGTTGTAACAGGACAGGAGCTCTTCCAGCCTTTGATCAAATACGTAGCTGCTGACTCCATGGGTACTCCAAGCCTGGAGCACCCACAGAAAAAAATAGTGGATGCTCAGCACCCACTCGTGGCCCTGTGGATCAGCGCCTCCCCCTTGTCCCCCCAGTGCCTTCTGACCACCATGATCAGCAGTTCAGCAGTGTTCAGGAGGCGCTGGGGGAAGGGGGAGGAGTGGGGGCAGGAAGAGGTGGGGAAGGGATGGAGTGGCAGTGGGGTCTGGGGTGGAGCAGGGGTGGAGCACCCCTCCAGGAGCTGAGGAAGTCAGTGACTATGATCAAATATGCCATGTCTGCTACACTCCTTTGCCGTACACAATGTAGTTGTAGGCGTATCGGTCCCAGGATATTAGAGGACAAGGTGGGTGAGGTAATATCTTTTATTGGACCAAATTCTGTTGGTGAGAGAGACAGTTTCAAGCTACACAGAGCTCTTGCTCAAAAGCTTGTGTCTCTCTACAAGCCTTTGGTGGTGCGTCAGAATTAAAGCCATGATCTGTGAGCTCTGCTGCCATCTCATTCCTTAAATCCTACTATAGTAATTCAGTGGCAGTGCTCTTGGAATTAAGATCTCCAAGATTAGTGGCAAAGCTTTCTCAGTTGAGGAACTTTGCCTTTGTATCTAGCTTCCATTTGCTGTCCGCCAGAAGCTTGGCATAATATATGCAATGCAGATACTGCTCTTCTAATCATTGTATGGATGTATATGGTTTTAGAGTTTCTTAGTATTAATGTATAGCTTGCATGTTATCACATACATTGCACAAAGATCTATCTATCTATTTATCTATCTGTCTCTCAAATAGTTATTTGATTGGCCAGTAACTGGGATCTTTGAGTTATAAAGATTTTAGAAGGCCTTTGAATGTGTACATTAAAAGCATTTTTTTACTGCATGTGATAAAGTCTCTATAAATAGATTTGCATTTTTAAACAAAGAAACAAAGGTCTTGCCACCCATTAATAGTCCTGTCACTGTCCTTAGTCAATAAATTTAACCTGCTGCAATACTGAAGTGAACCAACAGACTGAACATTTCTGATGGCAAATTTTCACCCACTATTTGCAAATCAAATAGACCATAGGTCTGCTAAGCTCTCTGAAACATATTTTCCATTAGTAAAACTCCAGTAACAGGATCATCACTTTTAAAATTGAACATGATAAGCTTTTACTTCTGGATCATACCCACATGTATAACATTTGTATTTTACATAGGAGCTGGACCAAAATCACACTCTTTATAGGAAGGGAGAACTCCAAAACCTTCCAAATTACCAAGAGCAGAAGATCAGTTTGTTGTCTTCTCTACTACCTACAGACTAGCAAGTGAAAACATTAGTCCACCTTTCTTTAAGCCAACGATAATTGAGTCTCAGACTTCGTAATCATATCTGAGAAAATCCACCAGCCGACACTGCATTTCACTCTGCTCGCTCAGCCATCATGAACTCCCTTCCACTGAACATGCTTACTCTAGTGCAAGCTAGCAAGCATCTACCACGTCGGTTTGATTATAGCACAGGGAAGGGATTGGTCACATCTGGGTTTTAGCTTGCCCAAAACCTAGCCTCCTTCTTTTTGCCCTCCATTTGCAGAAACAAATATTATAAGTTCAATTAATGCCACATAGATTTCTAACTATCTGATTGGGAGGTGCAGCTTCAGGACATTAATAGCATCTAGTATCTACAGTTGCCAAAAGAAAGACCGGGTTTTAAACATTTGGGTTGAGATCCTGGTCCCATTGAACTCAATGAGAGTTTTGACTTCTGTAGGGCCAGGATTCAAACTTTAGGTTGATCCTTATTATTCATAAATTACTTTTATTCATTTTTGATTCACAAAAGTATTGCTGTGATACCCTCTCACTAGGTAAAGATGTAATGCACCACTGGATATGAGGATCACTTCTTGTTTTCAGTGTTCTCCCTTTCTCTACATTTTCTCTCATAATTATTTTTTTCGTTACCAGTAAACAGATTCTGAACGTCATCTTATTCAGAATTACATTTTGTTGTTGTTGTTGCTAAACATTAACCTTTCTTTTTGCTCACTTTAATTTAAGTTTATATGGCTCTAACTTTTGTAAAGCACACCAGAATATTCACATGAAGGGTGCTATTTAAATGATTAATTGATGTTATGGAAGAAATACACAAATTATAAAAATTCATCTTCAAAAATAGTGGGCAAGGCATAGACTTTTTTCATCAGCAAAATATGCAGTCATCATTCAAAACTGCAGGTGATTTAGGAAGATGCAGTAGCTACCTAGAGTAATAGATAAAGTCTTAGCTCAATGCCTAATCCTTAATCAGATTTTTTCTGAAGCTACCAAATAAATCTCTAAAAGATTTATCCGGAGACATTAGTTAGACAAGGGAGTCTTTGAGAAGTTAAAATGTAGAGACTTTGCTCAGTTTACACGGGGCCCTTAAACAGATTTTTCTCCATTGACTTCCAGTGCCTTGTGGAGCCATTTACATCTCTGCAAAACTGGTGTAAGATGCCACTAAACAGGAATTTTCTGCTAATTCTAGGCAGATCTAATGACCACTGAAGTCAAAAGAAAACTTCTCAGTTGGATTTGGGATTTAGATCTGGTTCTTACATCACTCACAGCTTCTTACACTATCTTTGCACAGGTGTGGATTCCTACACAAGCTGAAAGGCACCGGTGAATCATTCCCAAAGGGGTGAAATCCTGGCCCCATTTGTAGGAGGAGGATTTCTATATCTTTGTTCTGGTTGTTAATACCCACACGCCATCTTGAATTCCTGACAACAATTAAGAATCCATCTTGGCTGCCCTTCTTCCTGCTCCTTAGGTATAGTTTCCTGCCCTTTCTACCGAAAGGCTAGAAACTGGGCAACCATGTGTCATGTGATCTGCACAGTAACAGCAGGGCATATAAGTGTCAGCACATCAGAGGGAAGCTGCTACCCATCTGAGTGGCAGAGTGCTACACTGAGGTGCGTATGTCAGAGCACCATGCCTTAGGGTTGTGAAAGGGTTTAACACTCTTGCACGCAAGGGTAAGCTGCTAGCTGTCACTCTCTCATCTGGATCTTACTTGAACCCATGACACCGCAGGGAAGAAGGAAGAAGAATCACCAGCATCGATCAGAGTTACCACCTACCAGTTGCCTGAGGTCTACTTCTCACCCTGCCATCCGGTCTGTTCTGTTCCAATCTGCGTCATGAGGTCGTGAGATTCTCAGACACAAGCTGCAAGAAATGGTAGAGACCATCTGAGTCCTCCATATGACTTACCTGGGACCCATCCTGGGGAGGGAGTAAATCTTTTTGGTCACAGTCAGTATAATTATAGTGTCACCTTCACCTATTTACCATGCTTACCTGTGTTGGGAATCCTTTATAGCTTATCCCATTTACTTACCTTGTTGAACTATTTTTAGTCTAATAAACATACCTGCATTTTACTCCTACTCTCCCTTGTTGGTTTTTTATTTCAGGGAATCTTAAACCCCAATGATAGATGCAGGTAGTGAGACAAATCTCTTAACTGGTCTCCGGCCTTTCTAAAACCAGTCAACGCATTAATATAAATGACAAAATTCTCATTGACTTCAGTGGGGTGAGAATTTCATCCACTGTTTTGAAACTTTTTTTAGAAACTTGGTTGGGCTTTTAATAGTGACTTGTGATTTTAGATGTCTCTTGTTTTTGGGTGCCCAACTTGAGACACCTTAAAGGGGCCTGATAATCAGAAGGTGGCTGCTCTAGGCTTGCTGAAAACAAATATTTCAAACTGTACACCTAAAAATAGAACTGTGCAAAACTGCTGGTCACTGCTGAAAATCTTGTCCATAATCCTTAAAGAGACTTTGTTTTACAATCGAGATTAATTTGTTGGAAAAATATTTTTCCACTACAGCACTTCAGTATTATCAGTTAAGAATTGTAGTGGGTCGGGGTGAGGTGGGATAGGGACAGGGGAATCAAAAGAGGTCATAGTTCAAATAAATACCAAAAATTACAATATAAAAGCTCCCATTCTCCTGTCACTAAAACCTCTGCATTTAGCATAATTTATGAGAGTGATAGGTAAAGCAGATCAGAAAAGAAAGAAATATTAATACACTGTGAACACTAAATATGTGACTTGATTTTCAAAAGTCCTGAGTACGCAGCATTTCCCACTGAAATCAATGGATGCACATTACTTTTGAAAAGTCAGGTCATATATTTAAAAGCTTAGATTTGGATTTAGGAGCCTAATTTAGTTTCCTAATTTGGAAAATCTTATCTTAAATTTATAGATGTTTTATATTAGCTGGCATATGCTACCAATTTCCAAATTACAACAGAATACACAAACATTTGTCGACATTTTGAAATATTAAGATTGTATGCACTTAAATAAATATCTTAATTATTTTCCATGATATATTGGAGCAAAATTGGGGGGAAAATGACTTTTGCACTTCAAGGACTACATCATTACTTTTTACTACACAATCCTTTTATATTTAATCGATATTCTGGTGAGGAAAAAAAGGTCTTATTAAAAGAAATAATTGCCACAAACATTACCTTGAGGTACTGAAAAGCAGATGATACACTTTCACATTATGAATGGCTCTAACAATTATCTTAAGAGGTAACACTTTAATGAGTCATACATAAATTACTGAATCAACTTTCATACACTAAAGCACTTCCTTACATATTTTGACCAAATCCAAAATTAGAATTTTAATTGTCTCGCATCCAGATACTAGAACATTTTGTTCAATCTTGTGAATGTATGGGACAATTTAATATGCATCCAGTAAAAAAAAAAATATATATATTATTACAGATTTTCTTTTAATTTAGCAACTGTTGCATTTAATGTAAAAAACTATACGGAAGGGCATTTTATTTTATTTGACAATTATTTTTATGAAATATATATAAGGCTGGGTTTTTGTCCAGCCTTTTGTAATTCCATCATTTTCAAGTCTTTAAAGTTTATCCATGACTTTTAATATGCTGGGATTTTTTTCATTGTTAGTGAATGGGTTGGTGTGTGAATAAACAAATGAGTGGTTGGTTGTGTTTGGAAACTAGGTGTAGTGGTGGTAGGGAATTCACAGAAGGTGATCAAGTTAAACTTTGTTGTATAGGAGACAAACAGAGACCCTTACTCAGCGGGGATAATGAGGGCTACCAGCAAAAGATTAACGACACACTAATGACTCACCCTTTCTGCCCAGATCACAGTGGAATTTTACTGTGCCTCTAATTTATTGTTAGATGTAACTTCATGAATCATAAAATCGTAGGACTGGAGGGGACCTCGAGAGGTCTTCTAATCCAGTTCCCTGCACCCAAGGCAGGAATAAATATTATCTAGACCAGAGTTTCTCAAATTGGGGTCCATGGACGAAGGTACTCCAGGCGGTCCGCAGTCCCTGCTGATCAACTCCTCCCCCTCCCTCAACTCTTCCCCGTCCCTCCCAGTGCCTCCTGCATGCCAGAATACAGCTGTTCAACGGCGTGCAGGAGGTCCATGAAAATGTTTAAATTAAAATTGGTGTCCTTGGGTTGCTAAAGCTTGAGAACCACTGGTCTAGACCATCTCTGACAGGTGTTTGTCTAACCTGCTATTAAATATCTCCAATGACAGAGATTCCACAGCCTCCCTAGGCAATTTATTCCAGTGCTTAACCACTCTGACAGCTAGGAAGTTTTCCCTAATGTCCAACCTAAACCGCCCTTGCTTCAATTTAAGCCCATTGCTTCTTCTCCTATCCTCAGGGGTTAAGAAGAACAATTTTTCTCCGTCCTCCTTGTAACAATCTTTTCATGTACTTGAAAACTGTAATCATGACCCCCTCAGTCTCCTTTTCCCCAGACTAAGCAAACACAATTCTTTCAGTCTTCCCTCATAGGTCATGTTTTCTAGACATTTTGCTGCTCTTCCTCCAATTTGTCCACCTCTTTCCTGAAATGTGGTGTCCAGAACTGGACACAATACTCCAACTGAGGCATAATCAGCATGAAGTAGAGCAGAAGACTTACTTCTTGTATCTTGCTTACAACACTCCTACTAATACATCCCAATATGAAGTTTGATTTTTTTGTAACAGCGTTACACTGTTGATTCATATTTAGCTTATGATTCATTATCACCCCCATATCCCTTTCAGCAGTATTCCTTCCTGGGCAGTCAATTCCCATTTTGTATGTGTGCAACTGATTGTTCCTTCCTAAGTGGAGTACTCTGGATTTGTCCTTACTGATTTTCATCCTACATACTTTAGACAATTTCTCCAGTTTGTCCAGATCATTTTGAATTTTAACCCTATCCTCCAAAGCACTTGCAACCCCTCCCCGCTTGGTATTGTCTGCAAACTTTATGCCATTATCTAAATCACTGATGAAGATATTGAACAGAACTGTACCCAGAACTGATCCCTATGGGCAGGCCTGCCAACAGGGAGGCATATGGGGCAATTACCCAGGGCCAGGTGATTTAAAAGGGCCCAGGGGCCCTTGGCCGCTGCTGCAGCCATCAGTGCAGTGGGGCTAAGCCAGGTTTCCTGCCAGCCCTTGCTCCACGCTGCTCCCAGAAGTGGCCGGCACATCCCTGCGGCCCCTGAGGAGGGAGTCTCCGTGCACTGCCCCCACACTCAAACTCCATCCCAGAGCCTGCATCTCACTCTCCCTCCTACACCCCACCCCCCTCCCCCAGTTTGGGGAAAGTGAGTGAGGGTGGGGGAGAGCAAGTGATGGAGGGAAGGGGGATGGAATGAGCAGGGGATTAGACCTCGGAGAAGGGGCAGGGCAGGGGTGTGGTCTCAGGGAAGGAGCAGGGAAAGGGTCTTTGGGTTTGTGTGATTAGACAGTTGGCAACCCTACCAGGCGGGCATGTGGAAGCCCTGGCTCTGCCGGAAAAGCACACCCAACAGTGCAGCCAACAGCTTGCTAGGCACCAGTAGCACAGCTGGCAACTTGCTGGGCACCAGCCAGCTCAGGCGCAGCACTGCCCAAATGTCAAGTGGACTGCATCAGCGCAGGCACAGTTGTGCGTCCATGGGGGGCCCATCGACTGTTCTGCCCTGGCCCAGAACTGCCGTCAGTAGGCCTGCCTGTGGGACCCCACTCATTATACCCTTCCAGCTTGACTGTGAACTACTGATAGTTACTCTCAGGGAATGGTTTTCAAACCAATTATGCACCCATTTTATAGTAGCTCCATATAGGTTGTATTTCCCTCATTTCTTTATGAGAAAGTCACGCAGGAAGGTATCAAAAGCCTTACGAAATTCAGGATATACCATATCAATCACTTCCCCTCTATCTATAAGGCTTATTACCCTCTCAAAGAAAGCTTCTAGGTTGGTTTGACACAATTTGTTCTTGACAGTTTCATGCTGATTGTTACTTACCTTTATTATTATCTCCTAGGTGTTTGCAAATTGATTGCTTAATTATTTGTTCTATTATCTTTCTGGGTACAAAAGTTAAGCTGACTGGTCTGTAAGTTCCCGGGTTGTCCTTATTTTCCTTTTTATAGATGGGTTCTACATTTGCTCTTTTCCAGTCTTCTGCAATCTCTCCCATCTTTCATGACTTTTCAAAGATAATCTCTAATGGTTCAAAGTGACAAAGAGTCCTGTGGCACCTTATAGACTAACAGATGTATTGGAGCGTAAGCTTTTGTGTGTGAATACCCACTTCATCAGACACATGTTGATATACATCTGACAAAGTGGGTATTCACCCACAAAAGCTCATGCTCCAATACTTCTGTTAGTCTATAAGGTGCCACAGGACTCTTTGTCGCTTTTTACTGATCCAAACTAACACGGCTACCCCTCTGATACTTGGCTAATGGTTCAGAGATGTCTTCAGTCAGGTCCTTCAGTATTCTAGGATGCATTTCATCAGGCCCTGGTGACTTGAAGACGTCTAACTTCTCTAAGTAATTTTTAACTTATTTTTCCCCTATTTTAGCCTCTGATTTGGCCTCATTTTCATGGGCATTCACTATGTTAGATGTGCATTCACCACCAACTTTCAGGGGGAAAACTGAAACAAAGAAGTCATTAAGCATCTCTGCCATTTCCACATTTTCTGTTAGTGTTTTCCCCCCCTCATTGAGTAATAGGTCTACTCTGTTCTTGCTCTTCCTTTTGCTTCTAATGTATTTGCTTAATGTTTTCTTGTTATCCTTTATGTCTCTAGCTAGTTTGATCTCATTGTGTGCCTTGGCCTTTCTAATTTTGTCCCTACATACTTGTGTTATTTGTTTATATTCATCCTTTGTAATTTGACCTCGTTTCCACTTTTTTAGGACTCTTTTTTGGTTTTTAGATCATTGAAGATCTGATTAAGCCAGGGTAGTCTCTTGCCATACTTCTTTCCTACACTGTGGGATAATTTGCTCTTGTGCTCTTAATAAATATCTTTTTGAAAAACTATCAACTGTCTTCAATTGTTTTCCCCTTAAACTTGCTTCCTATGGGATCATTCCTACCAGCTCCCTGAACACAAACCACCCCCCCCATACATACTCAAACAGCTAACATGAGCTGCCACCTGTGCTACCACTAGTTACATGCTATCGTTAATGCACTTGCTCAAACAGAGCTAGCACTTCTGCCTGCCTAACCTTGCAAGCATGGTTATTGCTCCTGTGTAGATGTGCCCTAATGTTATGTTAATTCTTGGTAAATGTTGACTTTTTAAAGTCCTTCACTATAACTTCATTTTATGGAGTCAGAACAAAAACAGATAATGTGGAAAATGCTCTGTAAGCATTTGTGGCTTGAACTTATGCTCAGTGAAGTCAATGGCAAAGTTCCCAGTGTCTTTAATGGTGCAAGATCAGAGCCTGAGGGATCAAAAAGGTTGGAGAGAATGTTTTTATTAACTGCACAAGAATTCAGCTCAGGGTATATCTACACTAGAAAGGTAAGTCAACCTCACAAGGGAGCACTACCACACAACTAAGAGAGGCAGTGTGGGGAGCCAAGAGAACGGTCTCTCAGCTTTGCTGGCAGCTCCCTACTGGGAACCCGGCTACCACACAGACCCCCCAGGCATCTGGCAGGCTGCCCCCAAATCTGCTTCCTGGGGAGATGGATAGCTCAGTGGTTTGAGCATTAGCCTGCTAAATCCAGCATTGTGAGTTCAGTCCTTGAGGGGGATATTTAGGGAGCTGGGGCAAAAATCTGTCTGGGTATTGGTCCTGCTTTGAGCAGGGGGTTGGACTAGATGACCTCTTGAGGTCCCTTCTATCTTTGGTATTCTCCACCAGTTTATGCCCAGCTTTCTTGTCAATTACATAGCTCCTTCAATGAAATTGACAAGACAGCCAAAGTAAGTAATGCAGCATCTGCACAGACACTTCATCACCTTGACTACATGGGTATAAACTGTATGCCTCTTGTGGAGGTGGAGTTGTTATGTCAGTTTAGTGGGGCATTTACATCAGCAGGAGGAAGGCTATAGGTCAATGTAAGTGTGTTACATCTACCTAACTGTGTAGTGTAGATCAGCCCTCAGACTGACTACTTAGATTTCTATAAGCTTCTGTTATAATAAGCATACCCATATTAAAATGAAATAATTCTATTAGCATAGTTACTCCTATATTTCTCACTACCATATTAATACCAAGGCATCTATTCATATAAGAAACCCATCAAGGAAAGAAAAGTAAAGAAGTTCTAGACAAGAGTGATAGAAAAATAGTGATATATTTACAAATACCATGCAGATCAAAGAGCAATAGTGCTTCTCGTGTTATATATCACTCTGATTGTGTATTCAACATCTGTTATGACTTCTGTATCATCTACGCAGGAAGCAGAATAAAAAAAAACCCTGAAGAGTTAGAATCTTGCTCTTACCTAAATGTTAATGGAAAATGTTGTGCTCTGTTCCTGCCTTCACAATAGTGCTTGTAATTGGTGTTAAACAACACATACAGGGAATGTTTTCCTGCTGGTGTTTATACAGGCTGTCATTCTAAAGCAATGACAAGAATAAACTCTGCCCGATTAATATTGAAGCAACTGTCTTTTTAAGTGGCTATGATTCAGATAAAATTGGATGGGTAAAAGTTTCTATTGCATGACTATGATGATGCAAAGCAACCGCTGGATGCGAGCCTAGCTGCAGGAAAAGCTTTTTAATCTGCCATCTCTGATGTTGATGAGTTTTTCAATTCAATTATGCCAGTATTCTAATAGTAGCCAGTAGAGCTTTAATCTTATTTATTCATTTGCTTTAATTGGGTCATTGTTGATTGTTAACTTTATTTGCCTTTTTTCAATTAGCTTAATTCTTGGAAACTCTTGAGACACTGGGCTGAATCCTTTAGATGGTTACAGTGCAATAAAACCGGAGCAATTCAAAAGAGATCAATGATATTTTCTTCATTGTACTGGATCCAGCTCCTGTTGACTTCCATGGAGTTCTGACTAAGGCCCCAAATCAGTTCCTTCATATTTAGACAGATAGAATGAGATAGAATTGGTCCACTGATTATTTTAGGATATTTTAAATATATATTACAATGGATATGCACTTGGCCATCCTCACCCTTAAATTAATTAGACACACTTAAAAAAAAAAGATGAAGAAGCCAATTATAAATGAAATACAGTCCAATTGTCCTTGGCTTCTCCGATGAAGATCTTTGTACTTGGCTGGACTCAGAATGATTTTTGCTGGTGATTTTCTCCAGTAGGAAAATGGGTTAAGCATTTCTCTTCCTGGCAACTTCCTTCTTTTTTAGCAATATCTGGGTAGCTTGCTTAAAGAAACACCCATGTTTATTCTGGCTATCCAAATCTGCTTCTTTGTGGGCAGGAGAATTAAAAAAGAGATATGTAACAGCACATAAAAGTGTTATCAGTCTAAAGAATGCACTGCAAACAGCAAACAAAGTTAAAAAACTGGTAACAATAATTTGGTAATATTGTAGATCTATTTATTTTTGGAAACATGCATGCAAACTACTAAGGTACAGATAGGCTTTGCTTTCTTAGCCAATTTTAAATTATTTCAATACAGCAACTTTTCTAATATTTCACTTTCAGGTTCCTATTGTATCCTCAGAAGAGGAGATATGAGCAACTTTAGTTTTCTGCCCTTAAATTGTGCGGTGATGCCCTTGAAAACACAAGAATAACATTATGTTTTTATCTTGAATTATCCGGATTAAGTAAGAGAGCTACATCTATTCACCCTTTAGAAAATTCATGTTGTGGGAAGCATAAATAATTATGTTATCACCTCCAATTCTTTCTATGAAGGGGATGGAAGAAGAATATCCAATCCTTTGGGCTAATTCTGTAAGTAAAGTGAGGGAGGAGTGAAGTAACGTTATCTGCAAACCTTTACCCCAGTATAAGCAACTGTGTAAAAGCTGCATGCATACAAAGGTCAGTGAGTTTTGAGGAGGCTTGGCTGGTATGGAAAGTTATCCATCATTCTAGAAAGCCACAGTCATTTTCCATACATAAGATAATGTTGACTCTATCAGTGTTACGTTATA
Source organism: Chelonoidis abingdonii (assembly GCF_003597395.2). Taxonomy (NCBI): domain Eukaryota; kingdom Metazoa; phylum Chordata; order Testudines; family Testudinidae; genus Chelonoidis; species Chelonoidis abingdonii. The sequence continues at coordinate 274,396,829 of NC_133770.1, forward strand.
CAAATTTCCACTCTGCACCTGTAAACTCCTCTTGTGCAATCCTCAAGGCATAGGGGATGGTAGGCCTGGGAGGAACATTGGTGTGAGATCTGGGGCTAGGCATGGATTGGGGACTTTTCTACTTACATCTTGAGATCTTGTGATGCTTTTTTGTGGTTCTTAGAATAACTGCATGTTAGAACTGTGACTCCCGAACACTCTGTGGGTGTCCCAAACCTTCCCCCTCACATTGCTGAGCACATGATGCAGTGGAAACTCCTTAGACTTGAGGCTGTGGATTGTTCTGCCTGATTTTTGGCCATCCCATGCCTTTTCCATGAGAGGAAGTGAACTGAGCCAAAGTGTTTAACTGATTCTGGCAATTCTCCGCCTTTTGCTGGCAGCCACCAATTTGGTGATTAGTCGTAATTTGTGACACTCCACCTAAAGCAGACAATTTTATTTTAAAACAGTTTAGCTCAACATATATGAAAAATACCTCTAGTTTTCCAGGGCTAATGATTTCTGTACCTGTAACTATGACACAGGCAACATACAACTGGGAAATGAAATGGAAAAACACTCACCCCCCCACAAGGCAAATCAAGACAGTCCATACCCACTAAAAACTAAAAAAAAAAAAATAGAGAGAAGGGGGAAGAATGTTACTCCATCCCTTGTCATGGAACTGCCTACTCCACTCCCTAACCCCTCCACCGCACCCCACCTCCCCGTGTTTTAAAATGACTTATCTTTTGCCACATTAGTTAAACACTGTGCACCACAGCAGCACCAGCTTGGCTGCCAGCTTGGAGGTGGAGTCAGGGCTCCTTGCATTCTGTGCCCTCTGTCCTACTTACTTCCTGAAAGTAGCTCCCGCTTTCCAGAGTCACAATCTGAGCCAGGCCTAGAAGCAGGGCCATTCTAGAGAAGTGCCGGGGCCAGGACAAATTACCCCCCACCATCTTGGGGGCCCTGCTCTGCGGCGGCAGCTGGGCCAGTGGGATGCATCCGGCCTGGTGCTGGGCCACCTGCTATTGCTGGCAGTTGCTAGTGCCTACTACAGGCAGCCAGGACCCTGGGTGCAGGGCAGCAGCAGAGACCCCGGGTGCAGGATGGCAGCAGAGCTCCAGTTGCATGGGTTGGCAGTCAGGACCCCCGTCAGCCGGGACCCTGGGTGCACAAGGCATCAGTCAAGATACTAGGCATGGGGCTGGCAGCTGGGATCCTGGGGGTGTTGCAGCACCACCACATCCCCCATCCCCGCACCCTTAGTTCTTGCACCTATGTCTTCCGGGACTAACCATGCTGGCCAATCACATCAGACCACAGGGTCCCACAAAGTGCAGGGCCTGGAGCAGTCATCTCGATTTGCCCTACCCAAGGGATGGCTCTGCCTACAAGGGGACTAAGGGTGTAGGAGTCCATACTTCCATTTAATCCTCTGAGTGACCAATAATAGGCTGTGTATCTAGTTCTGCCATTAGTTAGAAGAGTGCAACTCTCAAGGGAAGACAAACTACACTCAAGTAAAACTTTAAAAGTAGCTTAATATTCAATCCATGGAGTGTGTGAAACTGTCTTTCCTGGCAGCATTTTCCAGCTTGCAGTGGGATGAGCTCTTCCAGACATCTTTTATTCTTCGTTTTAGCACCAAAGCAGATTGACTAGGAGTTTCAAAATCAATCTCAATTAGCTGAACTATTTTTGAAAGCAAAAATTTTGATGTATTCATGAAATTATTCTTGATACCTTGAAAAGAAGTAGCTCCTCAGCCTTTGAAAGAGATAAAAGAAGTTTCATTTTTTCCCATATAGACATGACATTCTCATAAGCAAACTAGAGAATTGTAGTGTAGATGAAATTACTGTAAAGTGGATGCACAACCGGTTGCAAAACTGCACTCAAAGAGTAGCTATCAATGGTTCACTGTCAAACCAGAAGGTTGTATCCAGTGAGATACTTCATGGGTGTGTCCTGGATCTGGCACTATTAAATATTTTCATTAATTACTTGAACAATAGAGTGGAAAGTGTGTTTATAATATTTGTGGATGACACCAAAGTGGGAGGGGTTGCAAGCACTTTGCAGGACAAGATAGAATTCAAAAGGAAGTTGATAGGTTAGAGAACTTGCAAGAAATCAACAAAATGAAAGAGGGAAGAAAAAGTAAACACACAGCTACAAAATGAGGCAAGACAATTTGGCAGGAGTACTGCTGAAAAGGAACTTGGTATTATAATGGACCACACATTGAATATGAGTCAACAGTATGATGAAGTTGTGAAAAAGACTCATATCATTTTGGGGTGTATTAACAGGGTTGTTGTATAAGACGCAGGAAGTAATTATTTTGCTTTATTCGGCACTGGTGAGGACACAGCTGGAGTACTGTGTCCAGGTCTGAGTGCCACATTTTAAGAAAGATGTATACAAATTGGAGAGAATGCAGAGAAGAGCAACAGAAATAATAAAGTTTAGAAAACCTGACCTATGAGGAAAGATTAAAATAATCGGCCATGTTTCGTCTTGAGAAAAGAAGTCTGAGTCGGGACCTAATAACAGTCTTCAAAAATGTTAAGGGCTGTTATAAAGAGAATGGTGATCAATGGTTCTCCATTTCCACTAAAGGTAGGACAAGAAGTAATCAGCATCATCTTCAGCAAGGGAGATTTAGGTTAGGTATTATGAAAAACTTTCTAACTATCAGGTTAGTTATGCACTGGAAGAGGTTACCAAGGAAGGGTGTGGAAATCCTGTCAGGGTTGATCTAGGTATGTCTGGTCCTGCCTTGGTGCAGGGGATAGACTGGATGACTTTGTGAGGTCACTTCCAGCCCTACATTTCTATGATTCCATGAAAATTATAAGGAAAAAACACACTGGCTAAGATATAAGGTAAGTAGATTCAGGAAAGCAAAGGGGAAAAGGAAATAGAAAGAACTCTTGCCACACTTTGCTCTGCAATATATTGTACTTTTAAAAGTCACTGTTTTTTTGAATTCTTGGTTTAATGGTAATTTTATTGCAAAATATCTCCATCACTGGTTTGTGTTCAAGTCAAAGACTGTGGGCTAAATCTGCTCTTCATGCTATCCCATTGAAGGGTGAAATAATGTTTCATCAATATCAATCTGGAGTAAATCCACTAAGTTCAAAATGGAGTTATTTCAGATTGACACAGGTGTAAGTGAAAGAAGAATTTGACCCAAATTGGGTACAGCAATTACAAAAGGATCAAAACTTGATCAGATGAAGTCTTGTCAATATGTTAGATCTCTGGTAAATATTAGGTTAATAATTGAACATAGCATTCAGATACTACAGTGATGAGGACAATATAGAGAAGAGTAGTTAGAGAATGCTTGCATATTTGTGTCCCCTTTTATATCTCTGAATCATCTTGTGCTATTCTAACAGTTTACAGAGTTTCCAATGTTTCTCTTCCTTCTAGAGCTGGTTTCAGGACACTTTTGGTTATCATTGAACATACATAAATTACCAGGAAAATTTTATATTTCAAAAGCTAATTCAGTTCAAACTAGATGGAAGGATAAACAAAAATAGATCTGGGATTAGGGTTTTTGACTTCTCAAGGGCTAACTTTAAAGAGTTAAGGAAATTAGTTAGGGAAGTGGATTGGACTGAAGAACTTGTGGATCTAAATGTGGAGGAGGCCTGGAATTACTTCAAGTCGCAGCTGCAGAAACTATCAGAAGCCTGCATCCCAAGAAAGGGGAAAAAAACCATAGGCAG